>NC_056737.1:732637382-732662382 GCF_019279795.1 Protopterus annectens | reverse complement strand
CCTGTGCCTCTGTCCAGCAGAGCCACTGAAGTGATCCCTAGAGTAAACTTTCTGTTTCCCATCCACTCGTCAAGGTTTCTCTTGAAGAGTGTTAGCGAGGAGCTCTGCCTAATGTAGACTAGAATCTTGTTCCAAAGCATGGGAAGACTCTGGGACAGGAATCTACCCCTCCAGCACATCCTATTTATTGTGGTGAGGTTTAGATCCCTAGAGCGTGTGGCTCGAGGGGATAATGTTTTCTTTAGGTGGAGTGTGTCCATCATTTGTGGGTTGGACATTGCCTTGTATGTCAGGCAGAGATCACCACTGAGTAGGTGGTATGAAACTGAGTACAGCTGGAGTTTCTTCAGTCGAGCTGCATAGGGCATCTGTTTGAGGTCAGTGATCCTCTTGGTGAGGTACTTCTGTGGTCTTTCCAGCTGTTGCAGGTGTCTTGTAATGTACAACCCAAATGGAGCGTTGTACTCTCTGATGGGTCTGATGAGTGATGTGTAGAGGGGCACAATGAACTCTTTTGATCTGGATGCGAACCCTTTTGTGATTAGGTGGACCACATAGAAGGATTTTCTAACCACTTTGGCAATGTTATTATCAAAGGAGAGATTACTATCTACTTGGGTCCCCATATCCCTTATTACGTCTTTTGTATTTAGGGGACTACCACCTATGTGGCAGTTTGTGGGTACTGTGTTTTTTCCAAAGCAGATGACTATGCACGTTTTGACATTTAGCCTGAGGCCATGATTTTGACACCAAGTATCTGTTTCAGGGAGACCCTTTTGGAGGATGTCTGTGTCAGGTGGAGAGTCAATTATAGCCCCTAGTTTGCAGTAGTCTGTGAACTTGGTCAGCCATAGTCCTCCCGTGCTTGCCTGTACCTCTGAGAAGTATATGCCGAACAGGAGGGGTCCCAGGACTGAGCCCTGTGGAACACCACTTGTAACCGGTTTAGAGTCTGACTTGGCTCCTGCAACTCTCACCATGTGGGTTCTGTCCATGAGCCAGTTGGCAACCCATCTTGTGATGTAGGGGTTTATGTTCAGGCTGGTGAGCTTGTCTATAATACCAGAATGGGGAATGGTGTTGAAGGCCTTTGCAAGGTGTAGGTAGGCTGTGTGTACCACCTTTCCCTCATCTATAGCCTTGGTAACTGTCTCAAAGAAGTCCACCAGGTTTAGGAGGCATGATATTCCCTTAAAGCCAAACTGGGTAGGGTCCAGTGTTTGGAGGTTCCCAATGTCTCTGTTAATGAGTTACATGATGATGCACTCCATAGCCTTGCAGACCAAGCTTGTCAGGCTTATAGGGAGATAGTTCATGGGGTCTGTTGTGGTTCCACCTTTGTGGAGTGGAATAACTGTTGCTGTGCACCACTCTATGGGTACATAGCCTGTGGAGAAGCTGAGTTTGAGCAGTGTGTTTAGGTAAGGGGTTAGTTAATCTTTGAGCTTGTGTAGGACAGAGCCTGGGACACCGTCCGGTCACATTGATGCTGTGTTTTTGGCTTTGAAGAGGGCTGTTTTAACCTGAGTGTCTGTGATTTTAGGGGCTCTACATTCTTCTGGTATGGTTAAGGGCCCTTTTGGGGTGAGAGGGGGGTGAAGTTTGCACTGAACCTGACTGCCAGTATGTTTGCGATCTCGGTTGGTTCAGTGTATTTTGTGCCATTCTGCATTAACTCCGAGCAGATCTGAACATTGCCACTTAGATTCTTGACATAGCTAAAGAATGCCTTGTGGTTATCTTTGGAGTCCTTGGCAATTTTTCTTTTGAAGCTTGCCTTGGATGATTTTATGAGGGATCATAGTTTCTTGCTGATACTGATCAGGGATGTCTTCCCTTCTTGGGATTTTACTCTTTTTTTGTACTAATTTCCTCCTTCTATTGTTTAGCTTGTTTATGGCAGGAGTCCACCAGACTGATTTCCTTTTCTTGGAGGAGTGAGTCTTAGTTTTGCTTGGGGTAGCATGATCCATGCATTCTTGTAGGTGCCTGTAGAATGCATTAGTAAAGGATTTTGCAGCTTGGACAGCGTTATCCTTTAACATGAGGGCTTTGAAATTTTCCACCTCGTTCTTAAGTAACATGAAGTTTGCTTTTGAAAAGTTTTTCACTGTGGTTTCCTTGTCCAGGGGTGGGGGCGGAATGTGGATATCTAGACTGATTTGTTTATGGTCAGATCTAACCAGCGAGGGGTTGACCTCCAGTGTGTAAGACTGGTCGCCCATGTTGATGATGACCAGGTCCAATATGTTGTCACCTCTGGTGAGACTGTTGACCAGCTGATCTAGGGCATTTGAGTTTATAAATTCTAGGAAATGTTGGGCAAGGGAGTTAGTACTTGAGTAGTTCTCCCAGTTAATGTTTGGGTAATTGAAATCACCCAATATTAGGGTGTTAGGTAGGACCTTTATGTTTCCCAGTGTTTCCAGAAATGCGGAATGGGGATCCTGGGACATGGTGGGTGATTTCTAGGCAAGCTACAATTTGAATTGCAGTTTTGCCCGTTATTAGTTGCATGTGGATGATCTCTGAAGCATTGTGCTGTGCCACTAACCTGGAGGTGTGGGTATCCTTGATGAATATGGATAGGCCCCTGCCTTTTGTATTTCGGTCCAGGTTCTGTGGCTGAAATGTATGGTATGAGTTGTGGGGAGCCTTAAAACAAGTCTTACTGCACATATATCGATTTTCTCCATTCTGAGGTTTAGACTTGGCATTGAGTAGCATTACCCTCAGTTTTTTGTTACTTGTGCTATTTACGGCGGTGGGCTTGTCTTTTGGGCCTTGCCTAAAAAAGGCACTATGGAGGTGGCAAGAGCCTTGGCCAGTATTCAAAAGCCTAAGTGTGACAGGCGCAAGCCATCTCTAGCAAAGCAGCATGGCTTGTCGAGCATGTCATCGCAAGCAGACACTGGATCCCCTTTGAATGACAACAGAAACTTAGCCAGTTGTTGAAATTGATAATTTTTTCTTTATACTGTGGTATCATTCTTGGTGAGGGCAGGATGCTACCCAGGGTCAGGGTCATACCGGCCTAGACTATGTGATCAGAGAGCTCCTCCAAATCTCTTTACATGTGGTCCAGAGAGGTACGGCTCAGGTCATTCACACCAACATGGACAATGACAGAGTCGTATTTGTACTTGTTCTGGAGTGACCTGAGTGCTTGTGTTATGTGGCGGATCCTGGCACCTGACAGGCAGCTAACAGTAACCTTCTCCTTATTCAGCCTAGTGAGTGGGATGTCAGTGTGCCTGACTATAGAGTCACCTATTACTAGTGTGTTGGGTATGTTCTTTTGCTTTAAGGGCTGTGATTGCGTGGCACACTGGTTTTGTGAAATATGTGTTTCATGGTTTGTGTTATGGAGGTTGCTTGGATGTCTGCTTTGGAAGTCTCTGTTGCTTTTGCAGATTTTTATTTAGAGCCTCCAAGTATGTTTTCATGTATGTGTGTGTTTTTGCCGGTGCTGGTTTAATGGGTCTATGTGAGAATGGTGGTGTGATGCAAGTATTTCCCTTCTCCTCTTGACTGTCTGATCCAGTCTTGGGTTGAGAGAGGTTAGCCTCCAATTTGGCTATATAATTGCATCTTTCGCATGTATTAGTGTTTGGTGGTAGGAGGAGAGGGTTGTCTGTGTACATGAGGCAGTTGTAACATTGCCTCAGAATGCCCAGATTCACCAGTTGGACTGGATAGTACACCTGAAACTGCCCTTTGGACATGCCTGGATAGGTACAGTGAACTGTTTTACTCATTGGCTGGTAAGGTTGAATAGAGAGCCTTGTCCTTCTGTACAGTACAGGGGAGTCTAGTGCTAGGGTTTATAAGTGCTTGCTATGAGTTTTGAGCTAGTGCCAGGCTAAGAAATAGACGGCTTGATTGCTTAAGTTGAAAGTTTGTATAGCTCCAAGGGACAATTTGAAAAAGAGACTTTGTGGAGCCGGAAATAATTATACCTTAGCTACCCGGCACGCAAAACCGGGCAAATACGTTTTTTATAGCAGGGAAATGAAAGAGATAAAAATTAGCCCAAAATGGCCAATAAACTACTAATTTCTGGGTGGAAACCACTCCTCCAGGTACAGATAGGCTGCTCAAAGCTCCCCTCTCTCACAGATGAACAGAGAAACTTCCTTCTATCCAAGTAAGATATGGGCAAACACAGATATTTGTAACACAGCCCTGAATTCAGCACTAACCTATAAACTGGACTATGTTAGCTTAGAAAGGCGAGAAACAAGTATTTTTTTTTGTTTTGTTTTTTTTTCAGAAAATAAAGCAGATACAATAAAAAACAGTTTAAATGCACATGAAAGGATACTTATTCTTATATATCTCAGATCAGAGTTGTAGTCAATGCCTCCAGTAATAAAGTAGGAAAAAAACACAAATACAGTAAAAGTAGATGAATAAAGTGCAATTTATTTATATATATATATATATATATATATATATATATATATATATATAAACAATAGAAAACGAACAAACTGATTTAAACAAGATAAAATTAACCAGAAAAAAGCTCAAAACTGAGCCCTGTTCCAGCAATCTTCAATCAGACAAGTTCTAACTGCACACTCCTGCCACTAGGCTGCAGAGGAACCTCCTCCAAAAAAAAGATGGCCTGGATCAGTGCTCAAGTTATACAAACGTAGCTAGATTCAGCAAGCCTAAATCTGGTCTATGCTACAGCAACAAGGTGCACCAATTTCAGAAAGAAACAGTACAAATAAGTAGGCACAATAAGCTTGTGACCAGAAATTCCAAGCTCAGAAGGGCAGAAACCAGCCTCTCCTCCCACAAGAGTGCAGACCACAAACCTTCTTAATGTAAATTAACTGAAGCCCAAGTGCTTAAACCAGAACTAATACACTTTTAGAATAGCAGACACTGAGCTTTCATTCAGCAACCCCCTACTTAGAAGGATGTACGCTACCTGTCCTGCCACAACAGTGTAGACCACAAACCTTCTTAATGTAAAATAACTGGCCTGGAGCCCAAGTGCTTAAACCAGAACTAATACACTTTTAGAATAGCAGACATTGAGCCTTCAATCAGCAATTCCCAACTTAGAAGGATGTACGCTACCTGTCCTGCCACAACAGTGCAGACCACAAACCTTCTTAATGTAAAACAACTGGCATGAAGCCCAAGTTCTTAAACCAAAAGATTTAGAATAACAGTTACAATTTAATCAGGCTACTACCAAGCAGTAATAAATGCAGCAGAATAAATAAAACTGAGTACTTTTAAGAAGAGGCAAAAGCAAAATAAAGTAGGAGGAAACACAAATACAGTAAAAGCAGATTAATAAAGGGCATTTTTTAAGTGCAAGGAGAGAAGAAATAAGAACCTAAGTGGTTTAGTCTTCTCAAATCTTCTCTCTATAGTAAGTAGGATGAACACTAGACTCAATATGATCTCACTGTACTCTAAGAGAGCAAATGAGATGGACCCAGGAGGAGCGTTTAAATACAGACTTAAAGGAGGGGCGGGCACTTCCAGAGCCAGCAACAGTAACACCAAGACAAGAACAGGGAGGGTGGGTAGGGAACTAACTGCAGAGAGACATATAGCACACTATTCAGTGAAACAGGTGACAAAAAAAATAAAATATAGTACTTTTAAAACTGAAAGTTTGCACTTAACAGAAGACTAAAATACAGTACTGTAAGACTGCACCTAACTTCAGCTTCTAATGCTGGTCATTGTAGCCGACCAAGTCTCTCAGAAATTGAGCATAAAATGAATTCTCAAACTTTGTGGCTAGCACTTAAAGTACAGAGGAAACCCTCTAGGCTAACAGTTAAATATCAGATAACAAAGAAGTGAGAAGACCACCACCCCCTCTTAAAGCAGAGAGGCACACAGCACACTATTCGGTGAAACAATTAGGTGACAGAAAAAATAAAATAGAGTACTTTTAAAACTGCAAGTTTGCACTTGGAAGACTAAAATACAGTACTGCAAGTTTGCTCTTAACTTCAACTTCTAATGCAGGTGATTGTAGCCAACCAAGTCTCTCAGAAATTGAGCATAAAATGAATTCTCAAACTTTGTGGCTAGCACTTAAAAGTACATACATATGTGTGTGTGTGTTTATATATCTCTCTCTCTCTCTCTAGATATATATATATATATATATATATATATATATATATATATATATATATATATATATACACATCTACACACACACAGATATACATACACACATATACACACACACACATATACGTATTTATACATACACACACACACACACACACACACACACATATATATATATATATATATATATATATATATATATATATATGTATATATATATATGACTAGTAATAGTCAGACATACCAACATTAAATCAAGGGCATCAGTGGGAAATAAACAAATTCCAAGCTGGCTTATAAGTAAATAAAGGCTAGTATTAGTTCCATGGCAGAATGGTTAAATGTCCAGTCAGGTCTGTAGACCAAAGCACAAAAAGATAAGATTCACAAAGGATGGCTCATTTACAGAGAGCTTCCAAATGATTGGCTTCCACGCCACTGATTTCTGAGTGTTCTGGTACAATTCAGTACCAGCCTTTCCAAATAAGTACTGAAAATTTTAAATTGTATTCATTATTCAAGAGTGTTATTGTTTATATTTCTGCAATATTTGTTCATTTTGCTGCAATTTTAATTATTTTAAAATGCTTCTGTATTCTACTGTTGGCTGCTGATTTCTGCACATTAACGGCATCCTAATTCAAAGCAGTTATTAGCATTGTTTGTTGGTTATTGTATTTGCTGCACTTTTGCCTTGTCTCCAGTGATTTTACAATTAGGAAGGTTAGACCTGCGCTCTGGTGTCAGTAGACAGTAGCCTGATCTCTTCTAAGCTTGGGAAGCCCTGAAAGGTTTGTGTGGTTTTGTGACGGCCAGTGGGATATTTTGCTTGTTTGTTCTGTTTTAGTGCCTGTGTAAAGTTGTTAGCATTGCTTAGCAGCAGTAGAGTGTGCTCTGTAAAAATACAAACACTTAGCATCCAACTTTTTCTTTAAAAAAAAAAATCCCAGATAATTCCTGAGCATCAGGTTGCCTGGTGAGCACTGGGTTTGTGTACAGAAAAGGATTTCCTTACGTGTAAACATCTGGAACCATGGATAAGCACTTTCCTCCTGTCTTTGCAGCCAACTTTATGAAATGGGCATTCTAAAACAATATAGCAGTTTTCTTATGTTCACTGACAACCATTTAATTCTTAAACAATCTTATACAGTATGTGAGAGATACAGTTATACATTCATTGGTAACAGACACTCAGACTCAGCTGATAAAAGTACCAAACAGGTTGTCAGAAATGCATAATAACCACACACATCTCCTTACTCCCCTTACTGATGACCTAGCGTATAGACTTGCTTACGCTGAGGCTGTAAAAATCAATCTACTCAAACTTCAAAGACCTCCTAAACATAACTATAACAATGGTGATCCTCAGCAATCTCTTAAGCATTCTACCAAAGCAACATCCACCATGACACATTCCGCTTCAAAGCAACATCCACCACAACACATTTAGCTTCACCACAAGGTGTCTAAATTCGTAAGTCCATAAGGCAAACCTCCACACAAGCTAATGTCCTAGTCGTAGGTGGTTTCATCATGAGAGACACACATGTTCCACTTACCAATCTCAACAAAGAAACTGTCATGGCCAGCTGCCTATTAGGGGTTCAGAATCTGCCAGATCATGCATGCACTTAGGTCACTAAACCTCAAGTACCAGTAGAACTTGGTCATTGTTCATGTGGGTGTAAATGATATGAAATGCACCTCTGGACTGTGTATCCCAGGCTGGTATGAGCCTAGCATTGAGCAGAATTCTCCTTTTTTCAAAGGTGGTGATGTAATATGAGCAGAACATAATTAACTTTAAGAATCTGCTTAGTTTTTGGTGCCATTCAAAGGGGTACAATATTTGTCAGCATGGGAAGATATGGTTGACAAACCACACTGTTTCACCAAGGATGGTCTGTATCTACCCCCTCTTGGGTTTCAGAATATTGGGCAAATCTTTGTCCACCCCATAGTGCAATTTTTAGGAAATGCCAGCCTTTTAAACCTTCCAACATAGCAGAAACTACCCAGGACAACCTAAAAGTATTGTAGCTCAATGCCAGCAGCCAGCAGAAAACTCCACTCCTGCAAGCTGGCCTTGCTCTTGAAAATGAGGACATCTGTGAAGTTACAGATGTGTGATTTAAAGCCATTGAGAAGACCCAGGCAATGCAAGCTTATAATGCCTTCCACACATTTAGACTAGCTGCTGCACATAATGGGAAAAAAGTTGGAGGTATCTTTGTCTTCATCTTCCTCAAAAAGTCACATGTCATCACTGGTAAAGCGATATGACTCATTTGAGAGTCTACATATCCAACTCATCATAAGCAAAGCTCCATACCATATTATTGTAGGCTATATATCACTCTATGACTCAGGATACCCATACCCCATATCTAAACCTTCAGGTGTCGGATAACATCAAAACCAGCACTATAGTCCTGGGCAACTTCAACTACTCCATTATAGACTGGGAAGCATGCACATCTCCCAAAATCATAGGCCCAGAGATTTCTGAACTTTGTAAACCCAAATGCTCTGAATTAGCTAGTCTGTATACCCACCAGAAGTGACAAAATCCTTGTTCTTAGAATATGTTCATAGAGTGCTACTAGGCTAACTGCCCTTGTGGGACATTTTAAGCCTAGCCAATCACCCCGTCTGAAAATCAAACCCTGCACCTTGTATTTGTAAGGTAAACACCTTAACTATTAAGCCAAACTCCCAACCCCTGGCCTGATCCTCACAAGTAGAGAACTTTGTACCCATCCGTGTGCATTGTCCTCACTTGTCAGGTCAGACCACAAAGTGGTCTTCTTGGAAATGCATTAAAAATTATGACCTTGTTGAACCCTCATGTTTAGGAATTATTCCAAAGTTAACCTACTACTGAATAATACCCTGACAAAATTTCAAGCCCCCTAAACCTTATGAACTCCATTCCCTATGCAATAATGTTTATAGAAACTCTATACCATCATATAAGCAACTGCACTGAAGCGACAGTACCCACCCTGAATAAGCATAGTACCACCTCAAAGGAAAAGCCAACCTGGTGGAATCCCAGTATTGACAAGCAATATAAAAAAAGGGAATAAAGCCTTGGCCAAATTCAGAAAGGGCAATGACCTGCATGGCAATAAACCTCTCATCAAAATAAGCATCACACAAGTCTTAGGTCCATCAAAGCCAAATCTGTGGCATAGATAGCCTTGCAGACAAAAGATAACTATAAGGCTGCCTTCAGATATGTCCAAAATCTCAAAAGTAATACCAAACAATGTGCTGAAGTAATTGTAAACAGAACCACTTATATGGAACCAGAGGATATACAGAATTTACTTAGCTCCAACTTCATCCTATTTCCCCCAAGTCACCCACTATGAAAGATCAGCTACCATAATTCGCTCTGGCTATCAGTAGTGAATAAGTCCTCAATGCACCCTCCATGGCAAAAAATACTGCATCTCTGGGCCTTGATATTATCCTGGGATGCTTCATAAATAACATGAAACATGACCTATCCAATCCACTAGAATCATTGCTCAGCCTCAGTTTCCAAACTGGTATCATGCCCAGCAAATGGCGGAGTGCAACTGTTATTCCTCTGCCCCAAGGGCAGGCTGTCTACTAACTCGGGTAACTATGAACCCATAAGTATTACTAGACTCCTTTGTAAGGCCATGGAAAGAATCAGTATTGATATTTAAAATAAAGACATAGGACATCTCCAGATGCTGGATCCAACACAATTTGGATTTGTCAAGCGTAGATCATGTCTGGACAACTTGTTAGACATTTTTTTGAGACAGCATCACTAAAGCCATGGATGAACGCACAACAGGACACACTGCTTCTCTTAACTTGGCTAAGGCATTCAACACACTTCCCTATTCGGGCATCATCAACAAACTCACTAAACTAGACCCTATGTCAACTGCTAGACAGCCAACTGGCTCATGGATAAGGCACAGGAGGTTAGACTGGGGGATGCTACATCCACAAAAACACTAGTTTCCAATGGAGTCTCTCAGGGCTTGTTGCTGTAGAAACTACTTTTTGGAATTTATGTTTTGGAAGTCCAAGCTAATGGTAAAGGCCTCTGGCTGGCCAAGTGTGTGTATGACTGTAACCTTGGGCAATTATTGAATCCCTCCAAGGATACAAATAGTCTCCAGAAAGGTAAAATAATAATGTATTAAATAACTATGATCTAAAAGTGAATGCAAAAAATGTGTAATTGTATCCTTTGGTAAAGTGGCCACTCTGGGAATTATCACATATTTGATACATCCCTCAGGATTGACCCAGTAGTTAGGTACTTGGGAACATGTGGACAGTAGCTTGGCCTTTGATCATCATGTGTCTACTGCTGTGAGGAGATCCTTCTATACTGCACAAGTATAATCAAGGGTATAGCTTCTAGATCCAGAGATATCAGTGTCCCCTTATACTCTGCCATAATCACACTGATCATTGAGTAGAATGCAGCCTTCTGTGGGTACCTAATGAAAGTATCTGTAACAACTGGAATGCCCACAGAGGTTCTTCTCAAAGTGAATACAGGGTGTAAACCACATGCCATAGGCAGACCTCCTCAAAGTCTTAACCCTATATTCAGTTGCATACAGACTGCTTAGAGGTGATATATTCCTGGCATTCAAGACAGGATCTGATCCTGTACTGATGGACTTACTTCACATCCACAAGTTTAACGGGATTAGAATCACCCAGTCAAAGAACCTTAACCTTGATTGCAACATAAATAGAACATACTAGAAGGGCAGGTATGTATCCAGGGACTACCCCAGCTATGTAACAGACAATCTCATCCATGTGAAGCAGTTTGTTCCTGGACCAGTGTATGGGAATTTGAAAATGTACTCTTGAACTGGAGTATATACCCATATTGGACAAAAGTAGCTTATAAATGTTCTGCTACTTTAACATAATATTATGCCCATAGGCAATGTATCCCATCACGTATAAAGGAAAAAAAATATGGCAAGTCCAGACTATCTGCCTTGGATAATATATATTCATTTACAAATGGGGAAATATCGCTCAACTCGCTCTGCTCCCCTCCCTGCCCGCAAATCTCACCCGCCCCCACTAGTGCTAAATTTAAACCAGACTTTGCCACTCCCCTCTTGCTAAGTACCAATCAGCACCTCACACATCATTGAGCAACCCTGCCCCCTTAACCCATTTCCTTCTCTCTCATTTTTCCATACCCTGTTATCACAGTCAGCCATCAAATTTGGCTCACCCCCTATCAAAATGCAAACAAGCAAAACAAGCACTAATTACTCAAATGCCTATACTGTTTCTATTTTACCATCTCACTGCCTATGAAAAAACACTTGACCATGGTATTCACTACCCAAATGGTCAAACAGACACCCATGACTTCACACATAACACCAAACACTTTACCTCCCCCTGCACACTGAATATACCACCCTCTATAAAATACCACCCCTGTACAGCCACAAAACATAATCCTAAAGACAAAGACTATGTAAAGCTTGTAAAAAAACTCCTAAAGCACAGAATATCCTGTCACTATAACCTTTATAACACATGGAGACATTCATCCTAACCCTGGCCAACCCACACCCAATAACCTCCAATCCCCTACCACAACCCCCACAGTCAAGCTACCCGTGAATACTCCCACTTGTTCCCTCCTAGCATTTCACCTAAATATTAGAAGTATTAACAATAAGATTCCCAACCTACATGCCCTCCTAGCAACCCACTCCCCAGACATTGTGCCTTACTAAAACCTAGCTAAAACCCAGTACTACTGACAATGAGATACTACCTCTAGGATACAATATTCACCGGTTAGACCATGCTACAAGGAAAGGAGGTGTGGGATAGCAGTCCTTTACAAAAATACTCTAACCATTAATAGAGACACCATTCAGCCTCCCCAATTCAATAATGTGGAACTCCTCATAACCAAGCTACAGATTAACCAAAACAAACACTTGAACATCTTCTGTGCATACATTCCACCAGGCAACAACCTAAATACCCTAGAAGATCTCCTTTACTGGTTATCCACTACCTATCCCCAAGAAACCATAGTTCTTGGTGATTTTAACACTGACCCCCCCCCACTCATATAAACTTACCTGGGTTTAAAAAGACTATAACCTCTCCCACTAGGATAAACAAACCAACCAAGGAAAGTATTCTAGACTGGATCCTAGTTAATAACAAACCCCAACTGTACACAGCTGGTACTCTCCCTGATGACCTCAGCGACCATTGTCTAACCTATATCATAAAACATAAGGCAGGAAACCCTCACCAGCCCAAATATAAAACATTTAGAAACAGGAAAAACTTTGCTGCTGCTATATTCCAAAATTAATTAAAAGCAGTTGACTGGTCAAAACTAAAAAATCTAACATTAGAGGAGGCCATAGATCACTTTAACACTAAATTCCTAAGTATCCTTGATTCCCATGCTCCAGCACAAACAATAAAAACTAGATCAAATACAGCACCGTGGCTCACAAAAGATACCAAAGCAAAAATCAAAACTAGAAACAGAGCCTGGGCCAGCTGGAGAACAACCAAAGCCCCACTTGACCATCTAAAATATCGTCAACTCAGGAATGATACAAAAAAAATCTGTTTTACTGGATAAAAAAAGCTTCTACCAAAATCTCCTACAAAAACACCACAACAACCCTCAAACGTTCTGGGCAGGCTTAAACTAACTACTTTGTCCAGGTCACTCCACCACCCCAACCCCGGCTAACTACACCCATAGTTCCCCAGAGATAATAGCTAGCGCCTTTAATAACTCTTTCACTGAAACAATCCAATCCCTAGCAAATCAACTAACCCCCTCTCACTTAAATCACATGCCTAATCTACCTAATAATCACCCAGAATTTGGCTCCCAACCAGTATCTACTAGTTTTATCAAAACACTTCTAAAAAAATCTAAAACCTACCACCCTCGCTTCTGACCTCCTCCCTGCAGAGTACCTGCATATAATTGCAGATGCCATTGAATATCCCATATCTATCCTCATCAACAGAACCTTATCCAAAAATGCTATCCCCTCCCTCTGGAAAATATTTCCCGTCATCCCACTCCATAAAGGTGGTAGCTCCTCAGACATATCCAACTATAGACCCATTGCCATTCTTTCCCCACTAGCCAAAATAATGGAGAAATGTGTACACAAGCAACTAATGCAATACCTTTCACAGAATAACTTACTATCAGACTCCCAGCATGGTTTCAGGCCATACCACAGCACTACCTCAGCTCTCCTTTCCTTTACTACTGCCATAAACCAAAACAGGAATGATAATAGGCTAACCTCTGCCCTCTTTCTTGACCTATCAAAAGCCTTTGACATGGTCAACCATGAATTTTTCATTCTTTCACTAAAATCTATTTCCCTCAACAAGCCTGCTATCCAGTGGTTCCAGTCCTACCTGACTGGTAGACAGCAGGCAGTACTATGGCAGGGCAAACTCTCCAGCCAGTTACCTCTCACACTTGGTGTCCCTCAAGGGTCCATACTAGGTCCACTACTCTTCTCTATTTTTATCAACAGCCTCCACACTGCTATCCCTAAAGCCACCTGCATCCAATACGCAGATGATTCCACTCTCATCTGCTCAGCCACCTCCCCATCTGACTTGCAAATATTAACCCAAAATACATTTAACACTATCGAGAACTGGCTCACCAATCAACACCTACTTCTGAACCCCAATAAAACTAAACTTCTACTCTTCTCTCCCACTAGTAGATCCACCACACTTTCATTCTCTGTCACATCTAACAATGGTACCACTATTTCCCCAGATAATCACACCAAACTGCTACGGGTTATCATAGACAATAATCTCAAATTTGACCTACAGGTCAACAAAACCATACAGACCATCGATAAGAAGCTTGGATCACTGTATAGAAACAAGACATTTTTAACCCCACTGGCTAGGACTGCAATTGCCCGATCACACCTACTCTCTACTCTTATATGCCTCACCTGCACTCTCAAACCTCAACAAATCCAAACTAGGTAAGCTGTCCCATAGCTACAATCATATTGCAAGATTCGCCACTGACTCCACCTATAGAACCCACCACTGCCAGAATCTTAAACAACTAGAGTTGCTAGAACTGCCCAGCTTAATTCAATTCAATCAACTCTTAATAGCGCACAAAATTTTGTACCACCCTGATGATACCCCCTCACTTAAAAATATTATTAAGCTATATACCAATCTAAGATCCCTATAGTCAGCCGACAAACCACTGGTCCAAGTCCACAAAGCTAGTAACTCTGCTGGTGAATCCCTGTTTGCCAACTTCATTGGCAAAACCTGGAATTCGTTGCCAAACTATATAACCCTACAATCCTCCAAAAGTCTCTTAAAAAAAAAAACCTCAAACAGTATCTCAAAGTGAATTGGCTATGCCCATGTTCCAACCCTGATGAAGTTATAAACTGAAAGCATATTCTGCAATTATCATAACTTGTAACTACATCACCAAGCTCTACTTCCAATCTGATGTCTTTTACTTTTAATTGTCTGTCCATGACAATTGTGAGTCCCTAGTAGGGAACCCTACTAACCCATTGTATATAATCACTTTGTTTTTATAATTGTTTGCTAACTTCTGTGTAATCTGTGTAAGTTTGTCTTTGTGGAGCTTTTCTCCCCGGGCCTCCACAGAAAATGGACATGTATCCAGTCGGACTATCCCGGTAAACAAATGTAAAATAAATAAATAATAAATAAATAAATATAGCTAGGCTTAAAAAGGCCCTAGGGTCGTTAGTGTTGTAATAGTCTGTGATCCTATGTGGAGCAACAGTATATGCCCCAGGCTGCAAAGTAGCCTGTAAGATTGCCATGGGTAAGACAATACAAAGTTTATAAGTCTTTTATGGATTCAAATTTTACTAAAAGAAATTGTCACAAAACTTCATCTTTTAGTCTAACAGCTCCATTAGGAGTACAGGCCAAACCACTAGTCCATGAGATGGATGAAGTTCACAGACCCAGTGTAAAAAAAAAAAATAGTGGGCTTTCCCAAATGCTGCAGCTGACTCCTGAAATAGTTCTCGATTTAAAATAAAATGTATGGCAAATTCAAACCCTGCTGGATGATCCCCTTTTTTTTTAAAAAACAGATGCTCAAACCAGTCAAGAATGCAGTTTGATAAACTCAGTTAATCAAAGAAAAACATAACCTCCACCTGCCACCATGCTGAAGTCAGCTAAATGCAGACATTGTCCTTGTCTAACTAAATTGGGTGCAAATGTCTCAGCAAAACAATAATTGAAGTCTAGGAGTCAATTTGAGAAAAATGACTCTTAAAACTCTCTCAGTACTGTACTATTTAGGTCATTGTGTGTGGACTATCTGGTCTTCATGGCCCTTTCTGACCTAATGCCATCCGAGTTCCTGATTCTGACCTACTATACACCCTAGGGTAATGCAAGATTAGATACTTTAACACTTGAAATAAATATTTGTATCTACAAAGAGATGTACAGGTTTGTGATGGCCATATTTATGAAGAAGCTAGAATTGATTACTCAACTTCATGTCAAAGCATTATTCTGTGCAAGTTCTGAAAACAATTGGTGCTTTACAAGGCAAAAATAGCTTTTATGTGAATAGATAAATGCATATCCTAAATTTGACCATCCATTACCATGATGTGAACTGATCTTTGTGTATTTAATAAACCATGAAAATTAAACATCTTGGTGATTTTGTCAAGCAACATGTCTGAGACTGACACCAACAGTTATTCTTGAAGACAAATGATCTTTCAGCTTGTCACTTTTGTTTTTACTCCTGTATTTGCCTTCTCTTCTCTATTTTGTCATTATTTCCTGATTACACCTTTGTGCTCCTGCCCCACATAGAAATCTATTTTATTGATCAATGATTCCTCCTTCGACTGTCCTACTCATGTGGCCTGCTATCTGTTCTACCAATACTGCCAGTCTAAAGACACTGCTTTCTTTAGACTTTCATCACTCATATTTTCATGTAACATTTTCATTCTTATTCCACTTGTTTGATTATTAACCCGCCATATATGAATTACTAATTTAATATGACTCTTACTAACTCTCTCCCAGTTTACCATCTGCCTCATATTTGTTATCTTTTCTGCTAATATATTCTTCATGTACTACTGAAAGTATTCTGCCTTATGCCAAACTCTGTCATATTTTTTATGTCTACTTGCCCTGTCCTGTTTTTACCAACAGTCATCTAATTCTAACTTCTAGGGACATTTCTGTCCTTGTCCAAGCCATAATGCATCCTTAAAAGCTGGTGGTATACTCATTCTCTAGCACTGTTTGTATCCCATCATGCATTTGT
Source organism: Protopterus annectens (assembly GCF_019279795.1). Taxonomy (NCBI): domain Eukaryota; kingdom Metazoa; phylum Chordata; order Ceratodontiformes; family Protopteridae; genus Protopterus; species Protopterus annectens. The sequence continues at coordinate 732,645,869 of NC_056737.1, read as the reverse complement.
ATGTTACCATGCCATTGCAGTGTTGTCTCCAGCATTTTAGACCTAATTTGACTACTACCACTGATTCATCATGGTTTGGTGTTGCTCTCATTATGTTAAATACTAGCTGAACGTGTGTCTGTGGAAGATGGTGTTAGCCAAGACTAAGAAAGTTGAATACAAAGGAAATTCTGTTGTCAAACTGGGTAGGTTTGAAGAGGATGGGAGGAATCCAAAATACAGCAAGTATATATGTTGAAGTGGTTTCTGTAGCATTCAAACCATGTTACAAGTCTCAGTCAATTATCAGTATGTTTCATCAGAATAAGTGACACTTGTGACACTTTCTTGCATAAGAGTTGGCTAGGAAACTATTAACACTTATGGCATATTTCTATAGAGAATAATCTCTGGTAGGTCTAGAGATTTTCTCAGCCACACTGAATTAGCCAACAGCAATGCCTTGAAAAGGAGCAGCATTAAAGCAAAAGATTAACAGCACATTTTGTTTTTGGCCTTGAACAACAATTATCTAAAATAGCCAATATTCTAATGCAAAATTCCACTCACCTTTGAAGTCTTGTTTGCTCTGACCAGTGTTTATAGCATGTATAAATCATTCATCATTAACCATTTACAGTACACTTGTGTAAAAGTAGTTGTCATCCAGCCAACTGTTTATTTTTTAACTTAGTGACAATGAATGATGAAATCCCCATGTACTACATGAATGAAATGTGAAGTAATCGTGTTGGTGTATTTTTAGTATTTTGAGTGCAGTATTAATATAAACTCAGAATATAAATGCAGTTCTCTTTAACATGTCATTAATTGTAAAGTCTCAGCCTGAAAATGTGTGTGTGTGTGTATGTATGTGTATATATATATATATATATATATATATATATATATAGTATTAAGGTGAAAAATGAACACATACTGAATCATTCCATTCCACGTGTTTTATTTGTAGGTGCGAAGGATCGTTCAGAAATTTATGAAGCATTTGAAAACATCTATCCTATTCTGAAGGGCTTTAAGAAGTCATAGCTCATTAATATGCCAAAAACACTTAAAACAGATTGTAAAGAAAATTCATGGATGTAGAACATAAAATGAATATATGGACAAGTCTCATTGGAGTTTGTGTTTAAATGTACAGAAAAGAAAAGTTGTTCATTCTAAATTATAATAAAATATGTATGTGCATCAGTTAACTTGGTTAAATATTTATTGCATATTTTATTTTTGCTTGTGTTAAATATATGTAAGACAGATCTTGGTTCTTGTTGCATTGTACAGCCTGATCTGTAATTAAACACATGTTGGATATAATATTGTTTTTGTGTTACTCATTTTACTGTGGCAAACATCGCAAGTTAACCTCCTGTGAATATCTACATTCTCTTCTTCCTACTGCACATTTTTGCTAAAGAAATTGACATGGTACATCTCAGTTCTGCATCCTGTTTCCATCTTCTGCTTATAACTAATATAGTAAATGATTTTTCCACAAAAAGAAGAAAAAATCAGAAACATACTTTGCAGAGGGCATGGAGCCAAGGTAGAATATCAATTGCTTGAGTTAAGCTGTTGATATTGCTTACTTGAAGTGACTACTGCTATGATTTCTCCAACGCCAGAGAAATGTCTTTTTAAGCTAATATTGAGGTTTGTATTGCCTGCCTCTGTTTTTTTGTTAGTAAATGTTTAAGCAGTTTCCTCTTGTGCGAGAAATTGCAGTTTTCTGAATAACTATTTGCTTGTAGCTAACTAGCACTGACAGTTTCTATTAGTTGTTGCTTGCTTACGGCTTACTATAATTTTTGCTATATTGCAGAGCTTTACTGTTTAAGCTGAGATACCTGATGTTGCACAGCATCACAGTAGTCAGCGCTATATAGTAATCAGTGGGCCCCATTTATGAAATTCCCACCCAAGTGATCTACACCTATTTGTGTTCCCCATACATATTCCCTCCCAGGTGATCTACTCTTATTTATTATGGTCTGTATTCTTTCCTCTTTACAATACTGTTCAGATAATTACATTTTCATTGTCCCATCCATATCTGCCATAGCTCTCAACCCCTTATCTCTGGAAATGGGAACAAATCCAGAAATATTCTAGGACACTTATAAAATTATTAGTAGTAACCTGAAATGTTGATAGTATTAGAGAATATGAATTAACACGCATTTTCTGAAGTAAAATGTGCATAACACTAATTATTTTCATTATCTATTAAGTGTAATCCACCACCTTTTCTCCCAAAATTGTCATATTTAGGAGAGACTTGGCAAAAGCCTGAGCCAAAATCAGGAATTTCCCTAAAAATCAGTTATGCTGCATTTCCCCCTCATTACTTTGCACTGTTCCACAGAAAAGTTTAATAAACTGTAAAACCAAGACAGGAACCAGTCCAAGATTCACACAACACTGTGTTTTAAGCACTTTTGTCTCGTAAATGGAAACTTCATCAGAATGAATTAAGATTCAAGCAACCCAGCTTATATACTAGTCTTATGAGGGAAATTATTTCCACTGGTTCAGCAACTCTTCTGAACAGAAGAGTTGCTGAACAGGTGGAAATTATTCCACTGGTTCTGAACAGAAGAGTTGCTGAACTGGTGGAAATGATTTCCCTCGTAAGACTAGTATATAAGCTGGGTTGCTTGAATCTTAATTAATTCTGATGAAGTTTCCATTTACGAGATGAAAGTGCTTAATAAACAGTATTGTGTGAATCTTGGACTGGTTCCTGTCTTGGTTTTACTTTGCACTCTTCAAATATTTTTTTTTTTCTATGACTGCATTTTTCATAAAACTGGAAAGGTGGGAAAAGTGCAAATGCAGGCTTTTACCTGTTGACGTCCTACAGAAAGGCCTCACTAAGACCAACGTCTGGTGTCAGAACCATGGCCTTAAGCAAAATGCCAAAAAATGTGTCGTCATCCCCTTTGAGAAAAACCCGGTTCCCATTAATTACCACATCAATGGTAGTCCACTGAACACAGAAGGGAGTTATAAGAGATCTGGGAATACAGGTTAACAGCAACCTCTCTTTTGACCACCACATTGCCACTGTGGTCAGAAAGTTCTTCTATGTGGCACATCTCATTACTTAGGATTTTGCATCCAGGAAGGAAAGGGGTCATTATTTCCCTCTACTCTTCCCTGATTAGGCCAGTCATCAAGAACAATGCCCCATTTGGAATGTACCTCACTAGACACCTGCAACAACTGGGGAGGCCGCAAAAGTACCTCACAAAGAGGATCCTAGGCCTTAAACACTTGTCCTATATGGACAGACTCAAAAAATTCCAACTATTCTGTCTCATATCGCCTACTTAGAGGCAATCTCTGCCTGACTTACAAAGCCATGTCTGACCCAGCTCTGTTAGAAGTGCTACATCTAAGGAAATCCCAATCCCTCCGCACCACATGCTCCAGAGACATCAACCTCATTACCACAATCAACAGAACGTGCTGGGGGGACAGGTTCATAACCCAGAGACTGCCCATGGTATGGAATAGACTTCCCATACATGTCAAACAATGCACCTCACTGGCCCTCTTCAAGAGAAATCTTGAGTGGATGGGAAATAGAAAATTCACCCTGGGGATCACTCCAGTGGCTCTACTCAACAGAGGCACTGGGAACTAAGGTCAGTTGGCACAATGCCAGGGTAATCCTATGGGCTAGGCTTGTAAAGGCTCCAGGGCCATTAGCCTAGTACACACCTAGGAACATATGAATTAAGGCTGTTCAAAGAATTGTAGCACCGAAGCCCACATAGCTCTAACTTACCAGCACATGTAGACTGAAACTGTTATCCTGATTTTTTTTTTTTTATCTTGCTGCACTATTTTTTCCTACTGCAATGCTCAAAAAATTGTGCGATTCCCTTTATCCACTGCTCAGCTTGACACTGAAATTAGTTGTGGCAAATGGGCCACCACTGCTCAGATTTTGTACTTTTCAAATGAATTGTTGCAGTCATGCCTCCATTATTCAACAATAACAGTGTTGTGTGCAATTTAGTATATATATATTTGTAGCATTTACTGTAATTATACTGCATTAATATTATTTGGCAATACTATACTGCCAGTATGTATCATAATACACTAATTACTGCTCTGCTACTGTACTACTTTGTGCATATATCACACTGCACTAATTTTTTGATGTTCTTGCTGAGAGACATGCCCCAGTAAGTCCTGCCTCTAGTAAAACATTTTAGGATATTACTTTTTAGTGAATTCTGTTGCACAGAAAAAAAGCACCATTTTTGGGCTGAGTTGCATGCTCTTGTGCTACTATAAAACAAAGATTTACAAGTACTATGCAAATTAATTCCTGTTCCAACTGATCCAACTGCAATAAAACCCCATCGCCCTCATATGGCACTAAGCATACTACTTTGGGTAATATGGCATTACAGTCAGATCTAAACATCATCTGCAGCTAGTCTAGTAGCAGTTGATGTTTGAGATGATGTAATAAGTGCCTTACACTTACTAAAAAAACATTACTGTTGCCATGATGTGGCTCAGTAAGCACGTGGTGGGAGGCCTCCCTCTCACATAATAATGCATTTTGCAGTCACTGAATAGACAACACCACAGCACAAAGCACACCTGCTACACTAACCCTATGCCAAGGTGGTCAATAAGTTGCTCCTTAAGTTTCCTAGAATTAAAGCTAAAAAAATTCACCCACCAGGCCACACTTGCACATCATTAACACATAGGGAAGTAAATATTGTGGGAAGAAATAACCAGGGAATTGTTATGGCTAGGCTTGTATAGGCCCTAGTGCCGATAGCCTAGTACCAACCTATGAGAGTCACACAGGCACATACCACAAGCCTTTAAGGTCTGCAGGGGGTGTATCCATAGGAAGTGTTTTGATAATTGATAACTCTTGTGAGGCACATCAACACTATCATCATGAAGACAAGAACAGGGTGACAGCTATCTTTCTAGAGGTAGGATCTGTAACACTTAAAGGGGTCCTAGATCACTCCAGTCTGAAGAGCCTTGAGGTCAAGTGGTAGCCCACATAGGGGAGAATGGCTTAATGTGCTCCACCCAAGGGAAAATGCAGAAGGGTATGACCGACCTTTATGCAAGTGGCAGAAGGAGGAAAGATGTTCCTTTCACTGGCATTTTTCCATCAGTTAGAATGATCAAAAAATTTAAGGACAATATAACTGGCTAAGTAGCTGGTGTCATTCTAGGAGGAGCCAGTATGTACCTGCTTGGGATGAGATGGCTGACAGAGCTTTCTGCTTTGTCAGGGATGATGCAATCCTGCTTCACAGGGGCCTTTGAATTGTGGCTAAAGCATTTTTTTTGCCCCCATGGTGGCTTTGTTTTAGACAGTCTGCCTATTCAACATTCCTACCTGAAAAATTCTAATTCGGAACATATTAAGGCTTAGGTGGCTTAATGTGTGTGTGTGTGTGTGTGTGATCATTGCAGTAACATGTATAATTTCAATACAATGGATGTACCCCATATTTTCCTGTGTTTAGTGCCCATCATGCATTTGAACTTACAGGTAATGGCAGGGGAGTGTTAGACTTTGTCAGAAACCGCCTCACATCAAAGCGGATTCCTTATGACCTCAGTGCAGAAGTTTTGGAAATCCAAGTTATCAACTACCACTTCATAACCAATTACTGATCTCCCTGTATGTTCCCAACTGTTCTTGATAGGTACTTTAATGCCATAAATGGTATTCATATAAACCCAAATGCATCTATTCTATGTGATTTCAACTATCCTGCAATAAACTCTATCACTTGTACTCAAAATAGGTTCATAGGTTAGTACCAGGCTAACTGCCCTTATGAACCATTTTAAGTCTAGCCAATTACCCCATGTCAGAATCAAACCCTACACCTTGTGTTTCTAAGGTAAGCACCAAGCGTGAGATACAGTTTGAACAATACATGTAGAGCCCACTCTATTTATGTTATGATCTCATAGGATCATAGGAGGTTACTAGGATAATGGCTCTGAGGCCCTTACAAGCCTAACCAAGAGTTTATCTCTCAAAAAAGAAACCTGTCAGCAGCTGTCACTCCTGTCAATGAGGGACACAGATGGAACCCCTGGGACAAATTTCTGCTTTCCCATCCACTCATCAAGGTTGTGCTTGAAGAGGGTCAGTGAGGTACTCTGACGTGTATGGGAAATCTATTCCAGGGACGGGGCAGCCTCTGGGAGACAAACCAGTTTCTCCAGCAGGCTTTGTTGATGTATATTAGATTTAGGCCTTTTGAGCAGGTAATGTGCAAGGAGTTAGACTTACAGATATGGCAACACTCTAGTAGGGCAGGGTCCAAAATTGGCTTGTAGGTGAGACACACAGCAATCAGTATAATACAGAGTAGAATGATAGTGATTTGAGCCTGTCTGCATAGGACATGTGTTGGAGGTTATGGATTGTCTTTGTGAGGTATTTCTCTGGCCTTTCCAGTTGGTGCAGGTGTTTGGAGAGGTACATACCAAACTGGGTGTTATACTCAATTATAGGCATAATGAGGGAGGAGTACAGAGAGGTAATAACCTCCTTTTGTCTGGATGTAATCCCTTTACTTATGAGATTAACTAAGTAAAAGGCTTTTCTGACCATAGCTGCCACATGATGGTCAAATGGAATGTGAGATTGTAGTCAGCCTGAGTACCTAGATCTTTCACCACAGTTTGTGTGCTTAAGGGATTACCGTTGATGTGGTAGTCAGCAGGGGCCATGTTTTTGCCAAATGGTATGATACATTTTTTTTTTGCGTTTAACTTAAGGCCATGACTTTAACACCAGTCATTTGTTGCTGTGAGACCCTCTTGCAGTATGTTAACATCATTTGGGGAGTCAGTGACAGCATCCAACTTACAGTTGCCCACAAATGTGGTCAGCTACAGGCCTTTTGTCTTTGCCTGGACCTCTGAGAAGTAGATGCCAAAGTGTAGGGGTCCCAGGACAGATCCCTGGGAACACCACTAATGACAGGTCTGCTATCGGAGGTGGAGGCACCTATTTTGACCTTGTGGGTCCTGTCAGTGAGCCAGCTAGTTACCCACCTGATGAGATAGGTATTTACGCCAAGTTGCGTTAGCTTTGAGATGATGTCTGAGTGGGGAACTGTGTCAAAGGCCTTGCCAAGTCAAAGTAAGCCGTGTTTACTGACTCTCCCTCATTCAGAGCTTTGGTGACCGTCTCAAAAAAGTCAACCAGGTTCAACAGGCAAGATCTGCCCTTGACAAATCTGAACTGGGTGGGGTCAAGTGCTTGGAGATTGCCTCTGTCCTTGTTAATTAGAACTATAATACGCTCCATGGCTTTACAGCAAATTATGTTGGGAGGCATCAGTTTTTGGTGATTTATATTAAGAAACAACAACAGTGCCCTAGCAAGTGCCACTCCTGGTGTGATATGAGCTGGCCTTATAACATCATAACTCCTAGTTTTAAGAAATTACTGTTTGTGTGACTCGTTAAAAAAAATGAGATTAAAAAATAGTGTAACATCTACCTCAGATGCTTATGCCCTTTGCACCGCCCCAAAAATGACTGCATGGGACTTAAAAACTGTGTATCGCAGGAGGTAGCAGCCCCCTTGTTATATGTGTGTGACCATATTTCGCTGGCATCACTTCAGTAGTGCCAGAAATTACATCATCACTTTTTTAAACAGATTTAAATTTTTTTTTTTTTTAAACATGTACACAGCCCCATCAGGATGTCAATCAAGTTGGCACCACACACACCTGTGCAAAGTCTGATGGTGTGTCCTAAATTAAACAATCTCCCAGCTGTCTTTCTGTGTCCAAGATCAAGGACACGCACCAGTAGCAGCAGCTACATAAGGACCCAAAATGTTTAACTAAAAAAGTGATGAGCAGTTTGCATTTTTTATTATATAATGCTTTCAGATTTAAAAAAAACATGGATAGAGATTGTCAGAACTATACCTCTCAGGTGTATTTCATTGTGAGGAATGTTCCTCATATTTTTTTTTTCATTTTGTGTCTTAAAGTCCATGTTCCTCCTAGTTCCACATCGAAAGGGTCACTGATATTCATGGTAAATAAAACTGAATTTTATTTCGTCAGATAACTTTTTTTAAAATATAAAGTAACACATTTTAATTGTCTTGTGAGCTTCCCGAATCCCAGCTGAAGTTGAAAGCAAGCTGTTAGTAGGTGTTCTACATTGTATGCATTTGTCATTAAAAGAGATAGTGTTTCACATTTTGGAGCTGGAAAGTTGAGAGCTATGAACAAAGTGAGCTATAATGTGACATTTTTTCTGCATTTAAATGTTTATTTTGATTTATTAGTACACCTTGTAGGGGCCGCCACTATAAATGGACTTTGCTAACAGGTACCTTTAAGTCGCCTATTGATCGTTAACGTAACGAAAATATTAAAAAAAAAAATTTTTACTGATTAGCAAATTTGCGAATAGAAGCATTGAAGAAATCACGTTACTAAC
>NC_056737.1:732524882-732632382 GCF_019279795.1 Protopterus annectens | reverse complement strand
CCCAGTAGAGAGACCTGTAACACTGTGAGGGATGCCAAGGTTCTGAGAACCAAGAGTTGGAATGATAAGGGTGAGTCAATGGCAGAGGCAAATAAAGTATTTTATGTTGGTGTAGGAAAAGAAAAATGCTGAGAGTAGGTTACTGGGAGAATATCTGCTTAAAAGGAGTTGTGGAGGTGTGTGTGGAAAAAAACTGAATCCGCTAAACACTGTACAAATTAAAATAATAAAACGTATAAAATAAAAGCTATACAACTGGCACAGAAGGAAAATTGATGCTAGACCAGCATTGCAAAATAAAAATCTGCATGGACTTCTGTCAAAAAGTATAGCTGGATAATAGTGTCACGAGTCAACAATGAAGCAATAATTTAAATTGAAGTAGTGCCTACGTGTGTAAGGATTACTGTCAGGCAGCAGATTGCTTTTTGTCACTATTCAATATCCAGCCCCATGCTTTCAAAGTACTATCACCACAGAATTAAGCAACAAAACATGTCCATATTGGAAAACACAGAATAATTCATATCTAGAGGGAAGGAGACAAGTACACCAATCACTGTCATAAACAAGCACCAAGATCTATGAATAACTGACATTCCAAAGAAATGTTTACATGAAAGCATTTTTTTTGTAGTTCCCGTTTGACCCAAACAGTTGAGACCTGACTGCAGAAAATGTCATAACGCCAGAATGTGAAAGTTCAGTGCACCCAGTGCTCTGTTTTCCAGATTGCCACCTAGTGCCAGACCATGATAATGCTCCTTAGTCAAGCGAGAAGTGTGTGTTGAGATTGAAAGAGTACTTTGAGGGGTTGATGAATGAAGAGAATGAGAGGGAGAGAAGGTTGGATGATGTAGGGATAGTGAATAATGAAGTACAGTGGGTTAGCAAGGAGGAAGTAAGGATAGCTATGAAGAAAATGAAGAATGGAAAGGCTGTTGGCCCAGATGACATACCTGTGGAAGCATGGAGGTGTTTAGGTGAAATGGCAGTGGAGTTTTTAACCAGATTGTTTAATGAAATCTTAGAAAGTGAGAGGATGCCTGAGGAATGGAGAAAGTGTTTTGGTGCTGATTTTTAAGAATAAGGGTGATGTAGTAACTACAGAGGGATTAAATTGATCAGTCACAGCATGAAGTTATGGGAAAGAGTAGTGGAAGCTAGGTTAAGAAGGGACGTGATGATTAGTGAACAGCAGTATAGTTTCATGCCGGGAAAGAGCACTACAGATGCAATGTTTGCTGTGAGAATGTTGTTGAAGTACAGAGAATGTCAGAAGGAGTTGCATTGTGTTTTAGTAGACATGGAGAAAGCATATGACAGGGTGCCTAGAGAGGAGTTGTGGTATTGTTTGAGGAAGTCAGGAATGTCATAAGTATGTACGAGGGGTACAGGATATGTACGAGGGTAGTGTGACATCGGTGATGTCTGCAGTGGGAGTGACGGATGCGTTTAAGGTGTCGGTGGGGTTACATCAGGGATCAGCTCTGAGCCCTTTCTTATTTGCAATGGTGATGGACAGGTTGACAGACGAGATCAGACAGGAGTCCCCATGGACTATAATGTTTGCAGATGACATTGTGATCTGTAGTGAGAGTAGGGAACAGGTGGAGGAGACCCTGGAGAGATGGAGATATGCTCTAGAGAGAAGAGGAATGAAGGTCAGCAGGACTAAGACAGAATATATGTTTGTGAATGAGAGGGAGGGTAGAAGAATGGTGAGGATGCAAGGAGTAGAGGTGGCGAAAGTGGATGAGTGTAAATACTTGGGGTCACTAGTTCAGAGTAACGGTGAGTGTGGAAGAGAGGTGAAGAAGAGAGTACAGGCAGGATGGAGTGGGTGGAGAAGAGTGTCGGGAGTGATTTGTGACAGACGAGTACCTGTAAGAGTGAAAGGGAAGGTCTACAAGAGGGTAGTGAGACCGGCTATGTTATATGGTTTGGAGACGGTGGCATTGACAAAAAGGCAGGAGTTTGAGCTGGATGTGGCAGAGTTAAAGATGTTAAGATTTGCACTGGGTGTGACGAGGGTGGACAGGGTTAGCAAAAAGTATATTAGAGGGTCAGCCCAGGTTGGAAGGTTTGGAGACAAAGCCAGAGAGGCAAGATTACGTTGGTTTGGACATGTGCTGAGGAGGGATGCTGAGTATATTGGACAAAAGATGCTAAGGATGAAGCTGCCAGGTAACAGCAAAAGAGGAAGGCCTAAGGTAAGGTTTACGGATGTGGTGAGAGAGGACATGCAGGTGGTTTGTGTGACAGAGCAAGATGCAGAGGACAGGAAGAAATGGAAACAGGTGATCCGCTGTGGCGACCCCTAACGGGAACAGCCAAAAGAAGATAATAATAATAATTTAGTCAAGTCACTTACTGGTTGAAAGAAGAGTTGCTGATTTTTTTTTTTTTTTTTTTTTTTTAATATTTGTGAAAATTTGGCATTGGGAGAATGGGCAGATTTGAACTATAGCCTAGCAGCAAGGCAGTTGTGGGATATATGTAGTCCAGTGATGCAGTTAACCAGAGGGGTTGTAGTATTTAAGTATTTCTCAAGACCTTTTTCTGAGGAGATGCTCTAACTAATAGGTTCATAGGTTGGTACTGGTCTATCTGCCCGAAGGCATATATTAGCCCAGCCACGTTGTGCGGTATTCACCGCCCCTTTAGTAGTTCCCCTGACCCTTGTACTAGCAGCTAGTACCCTTGGCCCCTATCTAGTAGTACTGTTGGTGTGATCCCTGGTGTGTACTTTCTGTTACCCATCCCCACTCATCAAGGTTCCTCTTGAAGAGTGATAGTGAGGGGCTCGGTCTTATGTAGATCGGGACCATGTCCCATAGTAAGGTAAGTCTCTGCGAAGGGAATCTATCCCGCCAGCATGTTCTATTCTTTGTTGTGTTGAGGTTTATATCCCTAGAGCGTGTAGCTCACGTAGATTTGGTTTTGCTAAGATGGAGCATGCTCCACAATTCTGGGTTGGACATGGCTCTGTACATTAGACAGAGATCGCCTCTGAGAAAGCGGTGTGCAACAGAGAACAGTCTTAGCTTTTTCAATCGTGCTGCATAGGCAACTGTTTGAGGCCAGTAATCCTCTTGGTTAGGTACTCTGTTGTCTCTCCAGCTGCTGAAGATGTCTAGCCAGGTACATTCCAATTGGTGCATTGTACTCAATAATGGGTCTTATGAGGGAAGAGTAGAGGGGCACCATTACATCCGTAGATCTTGATGCAAACCCTTTCGTGATCAGATGGGTCACATAGAAGGATTTTCTAACCACTTTGGCAACATGGTTATCAAATGAAAGCTGACTACTTGGGTCCCTAGATCCCTTATTTCTTCTTCAGATTTCAGGGGATTACCTCCTATGTTGTAGTTTGCGGGTACTTTGTTTTTTCCAAAGGGGATTACTATGCATTTTTTTGCATTTAGCTTGAGACCATGGCTTTGACACCATGCATCAGTCTAATTTAGGCCCTTCTGGAGGATCTCCATGTCGGCCGGAGACTCTATAGCACCCAGTTTGCAGTCGTCCGCAAACTTAGTCAGCCACAGCCCTTCCGTGCTTGCCTGTACTTCTGAGAAGTATATGCCAAACAGGAGGGGCCCCAGGACAGAGCCCTGAGGCACACCACTCATTACTGGTCTGGATTCGGACATAGATCCCGCTACTCTTACTTTATGGGTTCTGTCTGAGAGCCAGTTTGCGATCCATCTTGTGACGTAAGGGTTTATGCCCAGGCTGGTGAGCTTATCAATAATACCTGAATGGGGAATGGTGTCAAATGCTTTAGCAAGGTCAAGGTAAGCCGTGTGTACCTCCTTTCCCTTATCTATAGCCTGAGTAACTGTCTCAACAAAATCCACCAGGTTCAGGAGGCATGATCTGCACTTGATGAAGCCGAACTGTGTGGGGTCCAGCGACTGGAGGTTCCCAGTCTCTCCATTTATGAGTTCCATAATGATTCGCTCCATAGCCTTACAGATCAGACTGGTCAGGCTTATTGGTCGGTAGTTCCCAGGGTCAGTTGTGGCCACACCCTTGTGTAGCGGGACCACCGTTGCCGTGCACCATTCTGTGGGTACATATCCTGTGGAGAGGCTGAGACTGAACAGGGTATTAAGATGCAGGGTTAATTCCTTTTGGAGCTCTCGTATGACACAGCCTGGGATACCATCTGGTCCCACGGAGGCAGTGTTTTTAGCTTTAGATAGAGCCTTGTTAACCAACCTATCAGTAATATTTGGACTTACACAAACCCCTGGAATGGTAATAGGCCCTGTAGGTGGTGAGGGGGGGGGGGTGATTTGCACTGAACCTGTCAGCCAAGATGTTGGCAATGTCAGAAGGGTCAGTGTATTTTGTTCCATTTCGTACTAGCTCAGAACAGACCTGAGCGTTGCCATTTAGGTTTTTCACGTAGCCATAGAAGGCCTTATGGTTATCCTTGGCAACTTTTTTTTCAAAATTAGCTTTAGTTGACTTGATGAGGGCCCTCAATTTCCTACCAATGCTGATCAGGGATGATTTTTCTACTTGAGATTTGGCCTTTTTTTTGTACAAGTCTCCTCCTTTTAATGTAAAGTTTGCTTATGGCCGCGGTCCACCAGACTGGTTTCTTCTTGCTTGAAGAAGGAGTCTTGGTTTTATTTGGGATAGCACGGTCCATGCAATCCTGAAGATGCATATAGAGTGCCTTGGTGTAGGGTTCTGCATCCTGGATATCATTATCCTTCTGCAAGGAAATAGTGAAGTTTTCCACTTCGGATGCAAGTAGTTTGAAGTTTGCTTTGGAAAGGTTTTTGACTAGGATTTCTTTGACTGGGGAAGGTGGAGCGGTGAGGATATCCAGGGTTATCAGTTTGTGGTCGGATCCGACCAAGGAGGGAGTGATAACTGGTGTGGTACAATGGGCGCCCATATTTGTGATGATTAAATCCAATATGTTGTCCCCTCTAGTGGGGGAATATAGTAGTTGTTCACGGGCATTTGAATTTATAAATTCTATGAATCACTGAGCATAGGAGTTGGAACATTGGTAGTTCTCCCAGTCTATACCAGGGTAGTTGAAATCACCCAAGATTATGGTTTTGGGTAGGACCTTTATATTTTCCAATGTCTCAAGGAATGCAGAGAGAGCATCTTGGGGCATGGGGGCGATCTATAACTGACTACGACTTGAAATGTGGTTTTGCTTGCTGATAGTTGCGCATGGATGATCTCTGGGGTATCATGCTGTGCTACTAACCTGGAGATATGGATATCCTTGATGAATATGGATACACCTCCGCCCTTTGTACTGCGATCTGGTAACTGAGGCCGGAAGGTATGATATGAATTGTAACCTGGCAGTGCTGGGGTGCTCTCAAGCCTTGAACCAGGTTTCCGTCACTGCACAAACATCGATTTTCTCCATGCTGAGGAGAACCTCGAGTGTGTGCATTTTGAGGTTGAGACTCCTGGCGTTGAGTAGCATTACCCTTAGTTTTTGGTTACCTGTGCTGGTTACGGTGGTTGGTTTGTCCTTTGCGCCTTGCCTAAAAAAGGCACTATGGGGACTGCAAGAGTCTTGGCCAGTATTCGAAAACGTAGGGGTAACAGGTGCAACCCGTCTCTGGCAAAACAGCGAGGCTTGTCTATCATGTCATCCCAGGCAGACAGGCACTGCATCCCCTTAGAATGACACCAGAAGCTTAGTCAATTATTGAAATTGATAATTGTGGCTTTGTATTGTGGTATCATTCTAGGTGAAGGTAGTATGCTACTCAAGGTCAGGGTCATACCAGCTTGGGCTACATGATCAGAGAGCTCCTCAATGTCTCTTTTCATGTAGTCCAGGGAGGTACATCTTGGTTCATTCACACCAACATGTACAATGACAGCGTCATACTTGTACTTGTTCTGAAGTGACCTAAGTGCCTGTGTTATGTGGCGGATCCGAGCACCCGACAGGCAGCTGACAGTAACCTTCTCTTTGGTCAGCCTGGTGAGTGGAACATCCATGTGCCTTACTATAGAGTCTCCTATTACTAACGTGTTAGGTATGGTGTTTTGCCTTAAGGGCTGTTGTGAGGCACACTGCTGAGGTGAATTATGTGTTTTCTGGCTTGTGTTTGGGGGTGCAGGTTGCTTGCTTGTCTGCTTTGGAGGGCATTGTTTCTTTTTCAGATTGGTACCTAGTGCCTCCGAATATGTTTGTGTATTTATGCGTATGTTTTGCCGGTGCTTGTTTTGTAGATTCATGTGTGACAGGTGGTGTGATGCAAGTGTGTCCCTTATCCTCTTGACTGTCTGTTACAGTCATGGGTTGACAGCGGTTAGCCTCCAGTCTGGCTGTGTATTTGCATCTTTCACAAGTGTTTGTGTCTAGAGGTAAGAGGAGAGGGTTGTCTGTATACATGAGGCAGTTGTGATATTGCCTCAGGATGCCCAATTCCACCAGATGAACTGGAGAGTACACCTGAAGCTGACCTCTGGACATGCTTTGAAGAGTAAATTGAACTTAAGTCCTGCGGACGATCGAGGGTCTTATGCTATATTATAATAGTGCTGTCTAGGAGATTAGGACAATACACAACATAAGGCTGCCAAGACATGTTTGCTGGATAAAGGCTTGAAGGAGAGGGCTTGGATGAAATAGGGAGCTTAGGAGCAAGTGTTGTCTGGGTGCTTCAGTTTCATCCCACATGTAAAAGATGTGCTGGTGAATTGGTGATCCTTTAACTTCACTAGTAACAATGCAGTCCATTAACAATAAAATTTCATACATTATAGAGTAGCCATGAAAAAAAAGTGTAAAAAAGATAAAACACTCCAACTTTATAGGAATCGCAGTAAGCATTGTCATACAACTCTTGGGGGACCTTATCCGATTGCGAGTACAAACCAAATTCACATGTTTTAACAGGTTAAAAAGTCAGATGTTACATCAGGTGATCACAGTATGAATTAGACCCGTTCTTATTTGGATATCATTCAAGCCTTCCTTAATACAGCATTCAGTTTAGCCTGCCAAGTACATTCATGCCTACCCAGCAGTTTTTTCAGTAGCTTCTATACCACATATGAGCAGCAAATTTTTTCAGCAACACCAAATTTAAAAGAACAATCCTTTCATTCCAGAATATGCCTCTGCAAAGCATTCATAGTGTCTGTATTTTTGATAGCATATGTGTGCACATAAATGTGTTTGGAAAATTTTTGTATGTCTTGCCAATGAAACAAGTGGTGAAACGTGCAGCAGACAAATCGCATTATAGGAACTGCATGAAAAAAATTCTGTTTAACAATACAGCATTTACATCCAGTCATACAAAAATAGCATTGATTGCAGCTCCTACAGGTTTTCATTTTGCCATTAACCTGTCAATAGATGTTTTGTCTAGCAGGTCATTTAATATCCAACCTCTTTTGAATGCAAACTTAGTCCGGTCACCAACTGTGCTGATTGTCACAGAACCCCCCCCCCCCCTTTTTTTGCGGGACCTTTATAATACTCCCATTATCAACAGAATTTAATTTCATAGCCATCACTTTATCACAAGTATTGGTGCTAGTGTTGGGGTGGAGCTGTATTGCCACAAAAATCATTGCCTAAAATACAGGCCTTAAATTGATGTACTCTTCTGTTAAAATACATTGTGCCTTCTTTTCTGTAACTTGCTTAGAATTATCCCTTTCTTTAAATTTGTGTTTAAAATGCAGGTTCCACCAAAAAATTAATCATCTCTCTGTTAACCGACTTGGTTCTTATTTGTCCTTTCAGAATATAGTTCTTAACCAAGGGGGGGGTGTGCATACTGACATAATTCAAATAACTGTGTAATGTCTAAAAACGTGTTTGCAACTTGTTATAATTAATTATAAGCTTAACATATTGATCCACCTGATTTTAAATATTGAAAAAACTTGAGGGGGAGGTGGATATATGTATGTCTCCCAAATATACAACACAGTTTTAGAAGATTTAGCATATTTTCTTAGAAGTGTTTACATAGGTATTTTTATACCCCGAGCATTAGGTGGAAATCAAAGTTTAAACCAACTATACTAAAAGTAGCGAATATAGTAACATAGATAAATCAACTAGAATTGGGATCTTTAGAAAAGGCTAGGAGTAAATTACACAGAAAAATGGGAATTATGGGAAGAATACACGCAGAGGAGGAATCCGATTTAAAAGAGGGCAGGATCTGAATGATGTATGTAATGTTTGCCTGACAGTGACTGTATAGATTATAAGTGATGCATAATGTTTGCAGCTAAAATTGTCACTACGGTTTTTCTTTTATATAAATGTATGATTGCCTGTAACGTACATGATTTTAATAAAGATGTTTCTTGCTTAAAAAAATGAAAATAAATACTTAATTCCTCTTGCATTCCTAACAAAAAAATCACTAATAAAATACTTGTAAAATTTTATATGGCATGATGGATGGAAAACATGTTTTCTTCCTCCCTCAACCAGTCATGAACAGGAGTAGCATAACTCTATGCTGTGACTGCGCACATGGCTACTCCAGTCTTTTGCCTGAAAGGCTTGCTCTCAAACAAAAACTTGTAAGAGAGAATAACATCCTGCATCTCTGTTATCAGCCTGGTGTTCAGTAATGAAAAAAAAAAGACTTGACATATATATTTAAAAGAAAAGCAAAAAGAATGGATTTAAAGTGGTTACTGTAACTTTTTTTTAAGTTGGAGTGATTTTTTATCATTTTTTCGTGGTGTCCTGTTGACGTGTCTAGAGTGTGTATGTATTTCTGGTTGTGGTGCAGTAGATATCTGCCATGCATTCACTGAGAAAAAGATGTAGGCTCCATCTCCCGTCCAACCTTCAGCTGGATAAAGTTGGTATCTGAGAATGATTGAATGAATTCACTTTTAAAGGGAAGTATTCCTCAGAGTGAATGTTTTATTGTTTTACATTGTCTGATACTATGTTTTGCAGTTTTATTCTTACTTTTTACCACGCAGGAGTGAGTCATCAGGTCTTGTAACTGGGGGACTGTTTAGTTTGAGTGGATAACTCCATGATTTCATGATCATGGAGAGTGGAAGAACTGAGTTATGTAAGTTGGTGTTGTATGGTTGTTATTTGTAGGATAAGGCTGCCATGAAAGTCAGACATGTTTTATATAAATAATATTTGCAAAGACCTGGGGCCTGGTTTGGGTATAGTTAAGGGCACACATGAGAATTCACTGAGAGGTAGTGATCTGATGGTCATGTGCTGTTACTCCTCCCTCTCTTCTTTGAGCCTAAGAGTCCGATCGATTCTTGTCTATTTGGTTAATATGCAGGTTCCTGATCCTTGGTATTCAGTGAAGCAAAAAGACTGAGACTACAAGTTGGCTTAATAAAAAGTACTAAACCAACTGAAAATGCAAAAGTTAAAGCAAGTATTGTTAAGTGCTTTTGTCTTCAATATACTTCGGCAGAGCATTAAGAGCTGTTGCTTAAAATCACATTTAAATACACTTGCTTCCAAATCCTTGACTTCAGATTACCAGTCATTACTTGAACCCAAACATTTACCATTTAGTTTTTCTTTGTGCTTTCAAAAGCAATAAACATTTAATAGAAATTGTATAATTTAATCCCAGGATAAACTGATTAATTAATCTTATTTGTCAGTCTTCCTCTTTTTTTGGTAGTAGGGTGCTAAAATCTCTTCCCTTTAGATCTATTTCTTCACCATAGATGCATAAAGCTTGAACGTCCTGAAGTGTCTGCAAATCAAACTGTGTAAGGCTTTTGCTTGTTAATCTTTTTCTTCAACGCATAACAGTGTTAATTCTTTAACTCTGTTATTGCCTTGCATTTAAAATGGCTCACAGCTGTCAAACATTTACATACTTTAGCACCAATAGTGTTATTGTATCCCACTACCACAACATAAAGGCTGTTGTCAAGTGGTACCAATGAATGTCCATTTAGTGGGGCAGCTCATGGCACTGGCTGCTGGACTGCACCCCCCCCCAAATTTGAAAAATTCAAAAAAAAAATGTAAGCCAACTGTTTAGACTTTTTCTTTTTTGCAGGTGGTTGGAACTCATGATCAGATTTTCAAGGAGCTCCAAGTTTAAAAAAAAAAAATACATATTTCACTTGCTGGGCTTTTTTTTTTTTTTTTTAAAAGAGTTTGGCTTGGGGCTTTGCAAATTCAGTCCCACCAAATCTGCTCAGTTGTTGAAGTCATCAGAGACATTGCTGAACAAGTGCTTAACCAAGCTACTGCGAGGAGCCCTTTCCATTGACTCAGGCTGACTCAAGTGACTGAGACAGCCAATAGTGAGAGGGACAGAAAGGTACAGTGTATTAGGTGAGCAAGAGCGTGGGAATTTTTTGTAGCCAGTAAGCCAGGCCAGCATGTAGAAGGTAAATGCTTGATTGATTTATTTGTGAGTGTACATGTCAAGTGATGATATATGTATTTGTTCCAAGTATATGCTAACAGAGTAATAATATACAGTTGATTTAGTCAATCATTTTATTTTATTTTTTGTTTATTTGACATTTGTTTACCGGGAGTGTCCGACTGGACAGCTGGTGTCCATTTTCAGAGGAGGCCCAGGGAGATAATCTCCAGTAAGTACAATAGTTACGGCATTTAGAATTAATAGTAGCAAGTTACAGAGATTATGAATGCAGAATCAGTTAACATCATACTACCAAGGTATAACAATTCTGAAAGGCGATATTAGAATTCAGGAGAAACATAACAAGTAGATTACACTGAGGGTAGTGTAAGGCAACAATGGAAGAAAATAAGTATAATTATTACATATTTACAATAAGCATTTAGTAGCATTCACAAGGAATTTGAGGGACAGAGCAATGGTATGCATGTCACTAGGTGTTTGTCAGGAAATCTATCTGGATATAGTATAGCCCATTTTTAGAAGTAGATTGGGGAACAAGGCTTTAGCAGAACAAGGAGTAAATTAATTAGAGTAGAGCCTGATATGTATGAGTAATAATACCAAAAGTAAAGTAGATACCAAATAAAACTAATTCAAATATCTACAAATTATATTAAATAATTATATTCAAATCTTTGCAAATGATGTTAAATGGATTATAAAACAAATTAGATTAAAGTAGGTAATTCTATTAATAATTTAGCTAGCAATGAATAGTTAATTGGTGAAGGTGGCAGCTCATGAAATAAGGTTGCTGCAGGGGAGAAATGACTTAACATGTATTGATGTATATGTACATGTGTGTGTTGGCTTATCTCGAACGATCCCTGATTCTGCCTCACTATTTTTTTTTGCATGGAAAAATGTTTGATTTTCCAATGACTCAATGAGAATTAGTCAGTTATTAAAATCAAGTTATTAGAGCTTCATAAGGTTGAATATATTTTAAACAATTCTGTGATTTGGGGCTTTGTCTAGTCATTATTGTTGGCTTTGTCCAGAATTATTGAGCAAAGAAGTTGAATGGTATTGGGGGGGGGGGGGGTGTCATACAAGGTCTCAACCGTCAATTTTGTTTCCTATTTTGGTTTGTGTTCTGGTAAATCAGTGAGGACTGCAACTATTAAATGACAGACATTTCAGTGTCAGACTTTTAGAAAAAATAAACTAATGCAAAGCAAGCCTGCTATTCAAGCAACTTCCTATGTATATAAAGGCAGTATCTGCCCCTGATTTTGGTCCTCTTTAATGAGTTCCATACACACTTCTACTCCCCCCCCCCCCTTTTGACACCTTTACTGAATTATCACATAAAACATACAAACCATATTAACATGTTCCTAGTTACAGACCTTTTTTCTTCTTTGTACCATGTCCCTATAAGAATACCAGTGTTTTGAACTGTTTTAGTGGTATTTAGTGACTTTTTGGGGCAGAAGTGTGCTGTGTGTGCACTTACTTTTGTGTTTTTCCTTTGGAACTGGTGTAAGTGTGTCAAACGCTAGTGAACTTAATCTTCCGACTTCTCCCAGGCTTATTTCTCGGCAGGACCATTGATGAGCCTACTGATCCCCAAATTCCTTCTCCTGCACCTGTAAAAAGAAAATTGCAGGAGAGCTTTTGCTGTCTTTGCAGGCTCAATCAGTGCCTCAATTGCTGGTAGGTGACTGTGCAGTGACCATCAGTTGTTAGTCAGACCACTCGCTTATCTCTTTGAGACCCTCTGTTGTAGTCCCTTTAGCTACTGTGGACTGGGGGACTCAGCCGCATCCTCTGTGTCCTTAGCAGACATGGGAGAGAGACTTTTTTCAGTCATGGGAATTTCACCAGAGAGTGCTTTCCTGTGTGGCCAGGGTAAGAGACTTGTTTCCCAGGTTGATGAGCCATTCTTTAGTTAGTCTCCTTCTAAGGATATCCTAGGAAAAAGAAACAAAAAAGACAGTTTTCCAATTGATAAAGATGAGTTTGTTACTGTAGCCAGGGCTTTATTGCAGGCTTTGAAACTTCTGTAACAAGATAACATTTTTGTGTAAAATTAATTTTCCTCAGTTGCAAAGGTTCCTTTATCAGAAAGTTCTGAAAGGCGCAGGGAATCTGTGATTTCCTTCCATCTTCCAGTCTCTGATTCTGAGGAAAGTGTTTCCTTGGTCTCGCATGTGTTTTTTATTTCCTTGAGACTCTGTCCTGAATGAATAACTTACTCCATTGGGAACAAGTAGAGATTTCCTATTCTTTACAAGATGTTATAAGTGGATATTCCACTTTGTCCTCCCATTCCTCCTCTTTGGCCATCCTTTGAGAATGTTTTTGATTTAGCCTGCAATAAACCTGACAGCCATCAGTTCTGAAAAAGCCAAACGGACTTTATATGGTTCTTCAGTCTAACAAGTCTTTGTTTTCTCATGGTGGGTCTAACCCAGCAGCTGTTTTTATATCCTTTCCAGCTGCTAACATATATTTGGTTAATGCTAATCCTTCTCCTTTCGACAAAGATGGGAAAGCGTTTGACAGGTTTGTAAAGATAACTTTTTCAACTTCTACCCTGAGTCTGAAATTCTGAAGGCTCAGGTGTATGCTGGCTTGTGTTGACAGTTTGAGAAATGTTTGTCACCTTTCCATCGAAAGGGTAGGCCCTCTGAATTTTGTTACTGTAACTCTTTCTCTCAAATATTTAAATATTCTTTATAGTGTCTGTATGATTGTGCTGACTCTGTCTAGAGCTGCAGCTTTTGCTATCGCTTTTTTAACATTTTTATTATATTTAAGAAATAGGCAAACATTAACAGAAGAAAATAAACTATTTTAATACTTTTCCATTTAAATACAATATACACCACGTATATTTTGCTGCTATTGTTAGTTCAGCGTTACAAAAAAAAGTTTGAATTCCTGTCTTCCCTGAAACCTCACTCATCCTCCTCCTGAACATTATTATGCATGTATCAGCCTTTGCTATTGTTATGAAATATTTTGCTTGGGTATGTAATCAGAAGTTTTCTCAGGATGTCAAATCTGATATTTTATGTTTTCCTTTGGATAATGAGGTTTTGTTTGGACCTTCTATTAGTTGGATGAAAGAAGCAAATTGATTCAGGGAGGTTACTAATATATATCCTTCCATACCAGTTTTGCAGTATTCATCACCTCTGGGATCTCCTACCAAGGAGAGCCCAGCATCCGACCAGCATACCAAAGCCTTTATTACCTAGGGTGTTATATCAGATGTATGCTGCTCGCACAAGCATAGAGCATAAAAGTGATGTACATATGCTCTCAGTCCAGGATTTCATTGCTACCAGTCCAAATGCCATTATTGTATGTCTGTCTGAACGCCCTTCACTTTGCTGGTCATACTGAGCCTATGCCTTCAGGATAAGTACCCCATTGGGGTTCCTTTTTCTTTTTATAATAGTTTTCAGTGGGTTACAAGCCATCCAAGAAAGGGAAACGTCAGTGTGGGAAGTAAGTTCCCTATAAGGACTGCCACGATAGGTTCTGTTCTGTTTAGGTGCATCTCACGACTACACTCTGTGTTCCATCTGTCAGGTATTTGCACCAAAGTCCTTACATAGCCATCTTCCTTTTCCATTATCTTGAGAACTAACATCTCAAACTTTTGGCTCAAGGTGCCATGGCAAAATCCATTTGCCATGAGGTACGGCTGCTGCCCAAGAAGAAGGCCAGATTCTGCTGCTGACCAGTCTTCACTGATTTTCTCTTGAAGTACTCGAGAACCCAGAAGATAGTCCAGTATTGCCTTTGGTTTCTTCTAGGAGGCTGGCACGGAACCTGCTTCTCGCACATCCTCTGAGGCTTTGCAAATGTCCATTGCAGATCTTGAGAGGGAACCCCGACCTATTATTCCTTAGGCCCTTGTTAGGGAAGAGGTGCCAGGTAACTTGATCAAATCCAAGTAGGGGTACAGTCCACCTTGTTTTGTCAACGCAGACATCCCCATTGAAGAATAGGTAGAAAGCTAAACCTGTGGTGTCTGTTGTCAAGGATCCCCAGATGGAATGGCATGCCTTCACTTAAGGCTTGTTTAGTATCTTGATGGCATTAAATCCTCCTCCGGGGGGGGGGTTCAGTTCCTGCCCCCCTTGGTCCTCTACTCCCAAAAGAACAAGGGACCATGAGTCTTTGGATGAGAACTCATGGTCCTCTGCTCCCAAAAGAACAAGGGACCATGAGTCCTCGGATGAGAACTCTGACTGATGCTGACTCTCTAGCCTACTTCTCTCATTTACATTCTCTTTTAGACTATGGTTTGGATGAAGAAGAATCTGTCAGTTTTGATTTTCCTTTGGAGGAACTGCCCTTTGATGATACAGCCCTGCATATGGTGGAACACATTTTAAGATGGTTTACTCCCAGGTGTCCGACATCTAGAAAAGGTGGTATGAGTTGTTACAAATGGACTCTCATAAACCTTCTGCTGTCCCTCCTGTGCTGGCTGCCTTGTTGGATACCTTTTCGGCTGCTTCCCTTGCATCAGACTCTCAGCTTACAACCCCTGACAAGTTCCATAAGGTGCTGGATGCCTGCAAGTTCTTGTACAAATGCCCTTCCTGCTCTCCAGTGGTGATTTGTTTGTCTATGGATAACCCTTCTAGACTGCTGTCCTTTTCTAAGCTCGTTCCCTCAGACCAGGACAGTAGAGCTATGGAGAGGATTGTTAAAGTATACACTTCTGCTGGCTTAGCCTTTATGGCTATAATTTACCCAGACCCATATAAGAAGATTTGTTTTGTTTCTTCTCTCCCAGATTGGGAAGATTCTCTGACATGCCTGAATCTGAGGATAAACCCTCATCTCTTTCTTTACTGGGTTCCACTTCTAAAGTTGCCCGTCACTCTACAAAATGCAGCTGTGATGCAGTGGATGCTTCCTCTAGGGCTGCTGCCTCTGGCTCTTTGATGAGGTTCTATTCTTGACTTCAACTTTAAGCCTTGCTAAATATTAAAATTACAGCAAAACTCCTGGATGCTCCTCTGGATAACCAGAACTTGTTTGACACTGCTGTGGCAGAACTCTTTAAGACCTTGCAGGATTAGGGTAAGGTCATGAAGATTTGAAACACGTTTGTTTCTTCATTGCCACATTTCAGACGAACTATCCTAGTAAGCCTTTTTGCATAGACTCCCCTGAAAGTCTTCCAAGAGTAAGAAGGCTCCTAGGTGTGTTTTTTTCAGATATGCCTATTCAAATTCTTAAAGCCTAGACCCCAAACGCAGTCCTTTCCTGACAAGTCTGCAGCAATCTTGACTGTCTGTTCCTTCCTGTTGGACAGGCTGCTTTGCCCTCAGGCTTTGTCTGTCTCTACCAATGTGGCAAAAACTTACCACAGACCTTTGTGTTCTCTCCATTATCAGGCAGTGTTACTTTATGGCCTGGAAAACCTTTCTCCTTCTCTGATAATCCCCAACCTCCTGCAGAACTCCCCCCCACCATTTTCCAGGAGTATTTCAGGGTTTGTTAGACCAGGGTACCATTCAGCTTGTTCCACAGACAGAGAGGGGTTTAGGGTTTTATTCTAGAATGTTTCTGGTCCCCAGGAAGGAGGGGTCTTGAAGACCTGCCTGGATCTTTCCTTTCTGAACACTTTACTCTTAGTGTCATCCTTTTCATATGCTTTATATTCAGACTCTGTATCCCCTGTGTCTTCCCCCCAGCCTTTCTAGTTTCCCTGGACCTAAAGGACACCTATCTTCACTTTCCTGCCCCCTCCCCACCGTTCAGGAATTGTTGAGTTTTTCTGTTTATTCCTCTCATTTTTAGTTCTCTGTTTTTCAGTTTGGGTTCTCAGTAGCCCCATGGGTGTTTACCAAATGCCTAGCTCCATGGTTGCCTTTTGTAGACTTTGAGGCATTCAAATTTTAACCTCTATGGATGACCTCTTGCTTCAGGCCCCATCCCAAGACAAGCTAGTGCAGGATCTTCACTTCACCCAGCTTCTTTTGCACAGTCTGAGGTTCACTGCCAGCCTTCAGATATCAATGTTGACGCCATCTCAGGACTGCATCTTTCTAGGTTGCAGGATCCAAACTGTTCCAATGTTAGCCTCTCTTCCTACCACCAAGGTTCTGTCTCTCTCAAATTATTTTCCAAAGTCTTCAGTGAAAGCTCATTTCTCAGCAATTTCTGCCCATCACTGAATCCTCTTCTGGTTTCTAGATTTTAAGTCATGCAATTTCTAAAGTATCATATCAGACCCCCAACAAAGCTCATTCCTCCTCTTTGGGATCTTAATTTTGTCTTTGACAGACTGACTCTGGTTCCTTTTGAGCCTGATGCTGCTGCTTTGCAATGTTGCACCTGGAAGACTGTTTTGTTGATAGCTTTAACCTCTACTAGAATAGCTTCTGGACTCCAGGCTTTGGAGATTCCTCCTTTTTTGTTTCATAGAGACAAGGCAACTGTTCATACAAATCTTTCTTTTATGCCCATGGTAATGAGCTGTCCCTTAACCACTCTGTCCAGCTTCCTTCCTTTTTTTCCTTCTCCTTAGTCTACTAGTGAGAAGGTTCTTCATACTATAAACTTGCATAGACAGCTCGGGTATTATTTAGGCAAAACAAAGGCCTTTCGTAAATCTGATCCCCTTCTTGTTTGTTTTCATACCAGAACATTGTGTTTGGCAGTTTCTACGCAAACCATCTGTGCATGGATTTCCCTTCTTTTCACTGTTTGCAGTATTCACTCCCTCTTGCCCCCTTTTTCTTTTCCTCTTGTATGTTTTTTTTCTGGCTGAGAGGTTTCTGTCATTCTTATCTTCCTATTTCTAGATGTACATGTTCAGCTTTCCACTGAGGGTCCTGTTTCTTCTGGCACACTTCAGTTCTGGATTGAGAGCATACATACATCACCTTTATGCCCTACGCTTGAACAGAGAGCATACATCTGAAATACGATGCTCCTAAGTAATAAAGGCTTCGGTATACAGGCCTGACTTTGAGCTATCCTTGGCAGTGAATAGTGCAACAGTGAAAAGAAGGGCATCTACTGTTGTGGTAAGATTTTACACCACTATAATTTCTTAGCCCCCTTGTCTAAATCTGTAAAAATCCAAATCTCTGGATCCTTTTTTTTTTTTTTTTTTGCAAATAGCAAAACAAACAGTCCTAACAAGCTTAACAAGCTTCTGGCAAGCATGGTTTTAAGAAAACATGACTGGAAGGGTAAAAAAAAAAAAAAAAAAAAACAGGGACCATTCGAGAAAAAGGAACAGCATCCACTTCAGAATAGATAGCACTTAACTCCTATACATGTACAGAGTTCGTTCTCCATTATCCTTGTTTTTATTGATTTTTTTGAATAAACTGTGACCTGTTCAAGCTGAGGAGTCGTTGTGCCGTCCTGTACCCTATGTATGTTTTACGTTGTTGCTTCTGCTGAGATTTTCACTTCAGAATAGATATTTCAACATCCACCTCCCTTCTTTCCCTGCCACTTCCTCAAATCTGTCCCAGAGATTGGCTCTTAATTTTCCCCTTCGGCATCAGATTGTCTCACAGATGGATTCTGAGAATTGTTCAGGAGGATTGTAAAGGTCAGTGGGAAAGCCTACCTCCTTTTTGAGGTATTTCACCTCATTCTCCAAATTAGACAGTCTGTTTCCTCTTATTTTTTTAAAACATATGATTTCTTCAGGGGTCATAGTGCCAGTGCCCTAAGAATAGATTAAGGGTTTCTATTGCAGAATGTTTTTGGTATCGAACAAATATACCTCCTGGAGACCATTTCTCAGTTTCCAATGTTCAGTTTTCTGTAGTGATATGACCTTTGGTAGAGAACTCAGATTTCCCTGAATTCAGGTCCCCCATTCTTTCTCTCTCTAACAACCCCTGCTCAATCTGTAATAGCAGACCCATCATATTTTGCATGGAGTGCTGTAACAATGAGGGTGAAAGTCCCAGGTCTTTGGAGCAAAACAAACTGGTCAGAGCACATAAATGTGAAATATGTCAGCTTTGATCCATGCTATAGAATCTCTTCATCTGTGGCCCCCAGGGCTTTTACAGGTGATTTACAGACAACACCCCCTTGTTGTGGTACTTAAATGGGGGGCACCAGGTCTTATTCTCTGCAGGGTGGCTGTAATAGCTTAGGATATCACAATGCAGCATGGTCTTGCTCTCCGAGCTTCCTACATTACATTGGAGCACAGTGGCAGACAAGGTGAGCAAGACCAGGACAGGCCCTCACGGATGGAAATTGAATGAGGAAGTCTTCAGGACTTAATATATTAGTGGGAACACCTGAAATAGATCTTTTCACTTCCTTTCAAAACAGAAAACTAAACAAATACTGCTCTAGTACTCTTTGCAAGAATGCCTGGAAAGCAGATGCTTTTCATTCCTATGGACAGGAATGTTCTTGTATGCAATTCCACCCTTTCCACAGCAGTGGTTCTCTCTTCTTATGGAATTGGCCAGAGGCAATTACCGCAAGTTTCTTCACAGATTGGATCTACTAACACAGAATAAGGGGAGTTTGGCACATCCCATTCTGAAACAACTTCACGTGACTGTGTGGATGATTCAGTAATAATACCTTTTAGAGGACATGCAGTAAGTATTTAAATGAGGCAAGGACCGCCTGCTACTAGGAAGTTGTATGTTGCTAAATAAGAGACTTACTAGTTGGTGCCACTCTAATAACCAGGCCCCATTCAGGAAAGCTGTGCCGCTGATTTTTTTTCAATATTGTTGTAAGTTACTTTCCTCTTGCCTTTCTTGTACCTCTGTTAAGGTTCATCTGTCAATCATTTCAGCATGCCTGCCCATAGATGCTCCTCCCTTTTTTTCTCAGTCTTTATTGTCAACTTTGTGTTACAAAAGTTGACATAGTCCCCCTTTGAACCAGCTCATCAGGCTGATTTACTGTTTGGCTTAGAAAACTGTGTTGTTCATTGCTCTGACATCTGCAAGATGGATAGTTGAGTTGCATGCTCTCGTGGTGGTCATCCCTATTTTGTTTTTCATTGAGACAGGGTTATGTTCAGGACAAATTCCTTAATCACGGTAGGAGTTATTTCAGAGTTTACTTTGAATCAAGCCATCAATCTTCCTTTTTTCCCTGAACCTAAAAATCAGTGAGGAGGAGTTCTCCATATTCTGGATGTGCGCACACAACTCCGATATTATCTTGACATAACCAAGTTCTTTAGGAAAGTGAAACAATTGTTTAGCTCCTATTATGGGACAAAGAAAGGGCAACCTATGTCAAAACAGACTTTTCAGATGGTTGTCCCTTGCTGTTTCTTGTCCTCGCCATGGTAAATCGCTTCAGGGCAAAATCAAGACACATTCTATTAGAGTATTGTCCTCTTCGATGATATATTGGAAAGGAGTGGATTCTCGAAGCATACTAGAGGCAACTGATTGGTTCTGTGTACATATGTTTACAGAGCACTACAAACTATATGTCCTTTTCTAGGTCCAGAATAGGCTTTTACTAGTGCTGTACTCCCTTTTTTAATTTCTCCAAATCTTTTGGGTTTCTAATACCATGAGGGGAATGGACCCCATTCCTAAGTCAAAGTACGATTAAAGTTCATAAATTAGTATTGTTTCACTCTTTGATGTCAGCTGTAAGTGCTCGTCGCAGCACCCGCAATGTGCCCAGTAATGACTCCTGCAATTCGTACGGAGTTGCATGTATTGGTAGCGTACTTAAATAGGATTGTAGACTCTTTTTATATAAGACCCATTGCTCCTACTACTATTGGAACTATCTGGGTGTCTTTCTACCAAGATTGCTCTCATTTCTGCTTGCAAATACTGATATTTTTATGACTTTGTGTCTCTGTACGCTGGACACTGTAGTCACTGGTGTGTGGCAATTTCAGTGATCAATGCCACTTTTGTCTTCTTTTCCTGGACCACTATAGCTGGTTTTCTAGCATCTATCTTTTGAACTGCTGGTAATGGGTGATCCCATGTGATGTAGACTTCATTTTCTGTGATGCTTTGTAGCTCATATTTCCAGTATTTTTCACCCACTTCAGTACCATAATGTTTGCACAATCCCTAGTGCAACAGTCTCTCCACATTATTATGCCTATCAGTATACAGTCCTTCTGCAACCAGCAACAAAGTGTGCAACTGTTTCCAATTCTGTTTTACAAAACATGCAATTGTCTGTTTCTCCCACATGTTCAATGGACTTAACCAACATGTATGTAGCCCACTGTTTTGGGCCGCCAATATTAACCTTTCATCTCTTGGTTTAAATTCATTTCTTAACCATTTCTGCATTCGTTCCTGATCAACATGAGGTTCTTCCAGAAGTTTTCTATACTTGCAACTATATTTATGCTTTTTCCATATTTCTTGCCTTCTCATCTCTCACCTTATATTCTTTCTTTTGTTTTTTGGCACATTCAGTTGCTGCCTGATTTTGATGGCAGCCGCGGTGGTGCAGCGGTTAGTGTTGCCGCCTCACAGCAAGAAGTTTTTCGGTTCGATCTTCGGCTGGGGTGCCTTCTGTGCGGAGCTTGCATGTCCTTCCTGTGGTTGCGTGGGTTTCCTCCGGGTGCTCCGGTTTCCTCCCACATCCCAAAGACATGCTGTAGGTAGATTGGACACTCTAAATTGGCCCTAGGTGTGAGTGTGTGTGCCTTCTGTGGAAGGTTGGGCTATGGGATGGCAACTCGACACCATAAAACTCCACTGCCAATCATTAATGGACAAGGTGATCCGCTGTGGCAACCCCTAACCGGGAAAAGCCGAAAGAAGAAGTTGCTGCCTGATTTTGGGCCTTTCTTTCTTACTCCCATACTTTTGTCCCATTACCTTACTTGCTATGAATATCTTAGCCTTACTAGATTTAATCTCCCCTTAATACAAACAACTTGTATCACTCCTCTAGCCTCACAAACCCACATTAACATAACATCATCCTCATCCTAACTTCTACCACCATTTCATAGAACAACCGATATTAAGTATCCCCTCACTAGAAAACAAATCCCTATTCTCTGTAAACTCTTGAAACACCTTCATAGCCCTCTATAGCCCCTACTACTACATGGTGATATTCATCCTAACCCTGGTCCAAACAATACCACCCATGATCCCCATTCTGACCATCCCACCACTTCTCATATCTTCACTAGTACCCATAACTCTCTTCTCATAGACCACCTCAATATACGTAGCCTAAATAATAAAATAACCTAACTTCATGCCCTGCTACATGTACACTCTTTTGATATCCTGTGTCTTACAGAAACGTGGCTTAAACCAGCAACTAAGGACAATGATATAATCCCACCAAGTTATAACATCCTGAGATCTGACCGTCTAAATAAAAAGGGTGGTGGGGTAGCAATACTATAGAAGTCTCAATTACAGGTTATACCACTAGATATTCAACCTTCCACACCCAGTAATGTTGAAATTCTAATCTCTAAGTTACAGATAAATGCTAATAAATCATTGTATGTAATTTGCTCCTATATCCCTCCAGGCAACAACATTAATACTCTTGAAAATGTCCTCTACTGGCTCTCCACATCCTATCCACAAGAAACCATATTCCTTGGAGACTTCAACATTGACTGGATCTGTTGTAACTCTGTCAAACCAACTACTCACATAAACCTTTATGGCTTAAATCAAACCATCACCTCCCCTAACAGAACCCATAAACCAAGCATTAAGCAAGCCACCTTAGACTGGATACTAGTTAACAGTAATCCCCTCTCTTATAAAACCGGTATACTTCCTGATGATATCAGTGACCATTCTCTTACTTTTATAACTAGACAAAAAAACCCTTATACCCAAACAAACAATCTTCAGACTATCCGTAATAAAAAAAAACTTCATCCCAGCTAGCTTCCAAGCCGAACTCAAAGCTTGCAATTGGTCACCCCTTAAATACCTACCTCTTGACAAAGCAGTCTCTTACTTTTAATAATAAATTCCTCCAAATCCTAGAATACCATTCCCCCTCACAGACTATCTAATAGAACAAACCTGCGCCTTGGCTCACAAAGGAGACTAGGCAAAAAAGTGCTTCAAAGAAATAGAATCTGGTCTAATTGGAGAAATACAAAAAACCCATCTGATCATGAAATCTTTCGACAGCTGAGAAATGCTACAAAAAAAATTAATACTCCTAGATAAAAAAAAAAACTATTACCATAAACTCCAGCAACCCAACATCAAAACCCACAACAATTCTGGTCAGGGCACTCCAAAACTCCAACCCCATCTAATTTGACTCAGAATTCTCCCAGCCAAATTGCCGATTCCTTTAATACATTTTTTGCTGAAACAGTCCAATCGTTAGCAAATACCTTATCACCTGCCAGTATCTCTAAGGCACTCTGTCTAACCAGTTTACCTCCTGCCCTTCAAGTAAAGTCTGTTCCAACCTCTCTCATCTATACCCTGCTTCATAAACTAAAACCATGTACTCCTTCAGCTGACCTCCTTCCAGGTGAATTTCTGCAAATCGCAGCCGGAATACTTGCTTACCCTATCTCCATCTTATTAAACAGAACCATTACAGAAGGCTCTATACCATCTCTTTGGAAGGTCTCACATATTATCCCACTACATAAGGGAGGTAACTCGACTGAACTCTCTAACTTCCGTCCCAAAGCTCTACTTTCCCCATTGGCAAAAATAATGGAGAGATGCATTCACCGGCAACTACTTGATAATCTCCTCCAAAATAATCTGTTAGCTGACTGCCAGCATGGCTTTAGGCCATTTCATAGTACTACAACTGCGCTCCTATCCTTTCCTGGCTCACTTAATAAAAATTGTAACAACAACTTGCTCTCCTCCTCTCTCTTTCTAGACCTCCAAAGCTTTTGACATGGTGAATCATCATTTAATGTTAGATATACTTACTTCACTTTCAGTTGACACTCAGGCAGTCAAATGGTTTAAATCCTATCTAGGAAATAGACAACAAGCAGTCCTCTGGGACAATAACCTATCAACTCTGCTCCTTATCTTCCTGGGAGTCCCTCAAGGCTCTATTTTGGGACCCCTCCTCTTCTGTTTTCATCAATGATCTGAAAATATCTCTACCTCAAACCACCTGCATATACAATACGCTGACGACTTGACATTAATCTGTGCCGTAGCATCTTCTGCTGAACTGCAGTCTAGCACCCAAAAAGTGTTTTTACCTTAGTTGAGAACTGGTTCTACAAACACTGTCTCCTCCTAAACCCTAAAAATAACTAAACCTACTGTTTACCCCTACCCAGAAGTCTCCCCCTATAGATTTCACAGTTGTATCAAATAATGGTACTGTAATAGTACCCGACACAACTACTAAACTTTTAGGCGTAACAATTGATCATAGTCTTAACTTTGACTCGCACATAAACTTAACCATCAAATCAGTTAACAGAAAACTTGGTTTCCTCCACAGGCTAAAACCCTTCCTTACACCGACTGCCAGGACAACTATCGCCCAAACACACCTAATCTCCACCCTTCTCTATGCTTCCCCAATTTACACTAATCTATCCAAAAACAATTTCAATAAGCTGGCCACTTCATATAATAACATTGCCAGATTTGCCACTGGTTTCCCATTCCGAACTCACCATTGCCAAAAATCTAAAAAAAACTAGGATGGTTGGAGCTGCAAAACCAGCTTCTTCTTCAGCAATTAACTATCACCCACAAGATCTTGTATTATCCTACAAATACTCCGTACTCTCTCACCTTATCAACCCATATAAAAATCTGAGAACCCTATGCTCAGCTAATAAGTTACTAGTTGAAACCCTTAAATCCACTAATAAGTCTGGCGATTGCCTATTTACTAACACCATTGGAAACTCTTGGAACAAGCTTCCTAATAATCTAACATCCCTGACCTCTCTCCACTTTTCAAAAAGCAACTAAACGCCTTCCTTAATTCACAATGGCTATGCCCATGTACTAATCCTGACTGAAACACTTAAGACATAACCAACCTTTTCTAGTTTATAAGTTTCTTTTTTAACTTCTGTGTTCTACCTACTCTAATTCTGTTTTGTATCAATCCTTGTTTATATTAAGCTAGATGTTCTTGCTTAGTTGTCATATTATGTTAGATAAGCCTAACTAAAAGTTTTTTTCTATGTTTAATCAATTTTTTGGAAATTATCCCCTTATGTCTTTTCTTACTCATTATATAAATTTGTATAACATTATTGTGGAGCTTTTCTCCCGGGCCTCTACTGAAAATGGACAAATATCCAGTTAGACTAGCCCGGTCAACAAATGTAAAATAAAATAAATAAAAATTGTGGTTTGATTTCCATTCATGCTTCTGCTAGCCTAAGCAGTGAAGTCATCTTAGATTTATTCTCATGTTTCAAAACGTTCACTACATCTGGGTCTTGTGAGGTCATCAGATATGTGTGGAGTCCCATGATCGCAGATCTATACATGTAATCAGTTTCAAGGAGCCCCATCCCTCCTTCAGAATGAGGAATATATAATCTTGATATGCACTGATTTTTATAAATCATTTAGTGAGCATGAAGTATCCTTGTTTTCTTATCTAATCTATCCAGGCTGTTTTGGGGCCAGTCACTCCAAAACTGTTAAGTTAGGTAGGAAGAGCAAATTGGTTTATAGCTTGGATTTTGTTTCTAGATGTCAAAGCTGTTTTCAGGATTAATTTGTCTTTTGAAGTACTCCTTACTAAGTTTTATTCACATTTGTTCATGTTTCATTGTTCTTTCATCAATTCCCAAATACTTGTACACTCCCTCTTGCTCAAGTTCTTTTGTATCACATTCTTGTCCCAAACTGATGTTTTCTTGGTGCTGCTGTTTTCCTGCTTTAAAAGTTGCTTTTGCACATTTATGAAGACCAAATGACATTTTTAAATCATCTGAAAAAGTTTTGACAACTTGCAGTTGTGCTTTCAGTTCCTCATTTGATGAGCTATACAGTTTCAAATAGTCTTAATGAGAAGCCGTTGCACTTTGTTTTCTAGGAGCCAAATTATAGCCAATGACCTAAGTTGTTAAGTAGACATCTTAATGGATTAAGGGCAAGGCATGGTAGCAGTGGTGACAGAGAGTCACCCTGGAATATCTCCCTTTGGATTTTATCTTCTTAATAATAAATTGTCCTTTATCATGGCTTAATTGCAAAGTGATCTGCCACTGTTTCATGGTCACTAATGTAACTGATCAGTGTAGGGTATTTCCTATACATTTTTAAGCACTCTTTTATCCATGAATGTGGGATACTATCAAATGCTTTTTATGTAGTCAATCCAGGCCATACTTAAATTCTTCTCCTTTTTACAATTCTCCACTATGTCTTCATTAATAACAAATGATGCTTTGTTCCATATGACTTTCTTTTATTGCCCTTTTGTTCTGTTGCCATAATTGAGTTTTCTTCTAAATAACTAAACTCTGTTGGCATCAATTCCAGTGTATAAGTTTATATGTCATTGGGAGGCAAGTTATTGATCTATAATTTTTACAGTAGCTTGCAAGTTCACTCGTAAGTAGGCACATTGTTTTTCCTGTTGTTAACCAGGTTGGTGTCTGTTCAGATGTTTGATGACATCACTGCAGAAGTAACCACACCTTCCCTCCACCACTTTATTTTTTTCTGTATGTTATGTATTCTTAACTTTTCTGTTTTATCAGCACAGTAGCCAGCCTCTCTCCAAGAAAGTCCTGAAGGGTTTTGGTGCCCAGGCTGCTGTTTTTTTTTTTTTTTTTTCCCTTTGTAGCTTGAGCCACAGCAGCCAGAGTGCTTGAGTGGGGTAGCTAAAGACTTTGGAAGAGTGTCTGGCCATTATATTCTTGGTAGGATATAACCCATACAGCTAAAAGGTATTGCAGCAGTGATTACATTAAACATCTACTGTCGTGGTTAAGTGCAAGTTACAGAACTGTTTTTTTTTGTTTCGTTCTCTCGACTATGTCCTATCAAGAGGAGAATACTGCTATGATCAAAGGGCAAGAAGTCTGTGTTTGCTAAGGCTGAAAAACAGAGTACAGCAAGATTGCTTCCTGAAACAGACAGGAGTGGTTGTGAAATATTATGAGTAACCCAAATAATCTGTTCAAGTGGGAAAAGAGTTACTGTGAAGAAATCTGAGACATTTGTTCGAAATGTATATGTTTCATGGTTAACTTTGTTGAATATAGAAGCCATTTATGAAGCATTCATCAAAGAACTAGTCGGAGAAGTATATTGAGGGATATTCACCAGACAGGTGTCACAAGAGGCATTTCAAATAGATGAGCAGAAGAAAATGCATCTGAATCCGTAATATATTGATAAGTCTGTATGATTGTGTAACATGAAGTAGTTGACCATGTGTGCTGATGTTAAAATCCATTGTTTCTGCATGAGAAGCCTTTCCCTTTTGGTTACTCTGGTGGATAGATTTGGCTATCTGTTGGAAAGAGGCGGGGTTGTGAAATGAACCAGTAAACTGGATAATTACAGGAAAATGAAAATATGCATGTGTGGGAGAATTTGGATGTTACTGTTACAGATATTAAACTGTGTTCCCTAAGATGGGGGGGGTCTTGAGGGTGTAGATAGTGATCTGGAGTTCATAGTGGAAATCATTTGCTTTTAGAAATGTTAGTCAGCTGTTATGTGAAAGGGGATTTTACTTGGATCTCACACAAAAAGGAAAGAAGGTGAGTGAAATGGAGCAACACTGCTTAAGGCTAAATATAAGGAAAAGAGTGGCAGGGGAGATATGGCTGTGTTTTTCAGCATTGTATCATCTTAGGGCAGTGAGCTGGGCATGCCTGCCAGCATGCTGGTTGAGAGTTTTCAAGGAATTTGGTGTGAAGCACCTAAATTGTAGTAAGCCATCATTATGTGTGAGAGTGAAAGAGAATTCAGGACTGCCATTGAACGGTGTCTGAGCCACTTTCCTCTCCTCTTCAGTTATAAATTAATTTAAATGTTCTTTTTTGGGTCTTCCAATATTTTTCCAGTAGTCTGTAACTAACCTGGGAAGATTGCCATCGAACTCATGAGGCAAGCATAGAAAGAAAAAGAAACAGAGAGACATTGCATGCATTAATAAGAGCCATGACTGACATTGTGATCTCTAATGGGAAAAAGAAGTAGCGTTCATCCTCTTGGGGCAGCCAGAGCCTGGCATCAGATGGCTCAAAGACAGCACTGGTGATCCTGGCTGAGGTCTAAAACCTAGAGGTTTTTGTAGACCAAATCCCTTATTAAAAATGCTGTGAAGAGACAAAGTGCTGATGTCTTATTTGGAATCAGTTTACATTATTACAGTAAGAGAATAGACAGCTAAAGCATAGGGTGGCAGATTTCGACACAAAAACAGAGATATTGTCTGTGAAGCAGATTTACATGGAGGATCAGGATTAAAGGAAGAAATGTTGTATAACTCGTTCCATCCAAAACAGTGAAGTGCAAAAACTGTGTTTTTTATGCTTCAGTATCTGGCAAGGTGGTCCAGTCAGCCTGAGAGAATTGTAACACCAAAATTGAATCTAGAAAACTAAGGATATTACAAATAGTTAATGCACTGCAAAAAGCTTATGTAAATGGACTACCAGGCAAACTATGGATTTGGTACGTTTGTTTCTTAGGACTTTTCCAATTCAGACAGGATTATAACAGATACAACTTTTAAATATGCAATTAAAGTAAAAGTGGCCTTGAAGCCAAAGGACAAGCACAAGGCCGCCTTTAGCTCAGAGGTCACAATAACATAACAATGCACTAAACCGTTTGTAAATGGAACCAGCTATACAGATCCAAAGGATATAGCAAACCTACTGGCTGATTAACTTTAGCTGCAGTTTCACCAAGCTTCCCCCCCTCCTCCTGGACAACCTCTCAGGAGATAATCTCAGCTGTAACCCCCCGGCTATCACTTTTGAACAAGTTTTCAGTGCACACTCTAAGGCAAAAAGTACTGCATCTGTAGGCCCAGATAATATCCTGGGATGCCTCATTAATACCATGAAACATGACCTATCAAGCCCTCTAAAAATCGCTGTTCAACCTTATCTTTCAAACTGGCTTCATGTCTAGTGAATTGAGGACTGCAGCAGCATTGGGCTCAGAGCTGTACCCTGATGCACACTCACTCCATTGGGAATGCCTTTGTGAGATAGAACACTGTTAGTAC
The DNA here is from genome assembly GCF_019279795.1 of Protopterus annectens. Lineage (NCBI taxonomy): Eukaryota > Metazoa > Chordata > Ceratodontiformes > Protopteridae > Protopterus > Protopterus annectens. Next base: position 732,603,829 of record NC_056737.1, on the reverse strand, counting down.
TTGAGTCATTGGGTCTTTGTATGTAACAAAAAAACCACCAAGGGAAAGTAAAAACTTTTCACTCGCACCACAAGATTCAAAAACACCCAAAAACAAACAACAACAATGCTGGCAGAAACACATGGCTGAAGAAAATCCATTTAATAAAAGTCTAGTCCCTTTTGGTATATTGGTCAGACCACAAGGAGGGTAAAAGTTTGTATTCTTGAGCATTTGTGTGATATCAGGAGGAGTAACTTAAGTAGTCTTGTGGCTTCCCATTTTGTGTCCGTACATAATGGTAGTAGTGAGGGGGTTTATTTTCAGTGTGTTGGCACATCCCGGAAACTTTAAAAGGGAATTGAATAGGTTGGAACATAAAATGATAGTTATCATACATTACATCCTAGGGGTATGAATTTGGATAGTAATTTCACTTTTTGATGTTTTTATTGAAATTTAGTAATTTTGTACTTTATGTGATATGATTACGTTTTTGAATAGTTTGTTTGTAAAAAAAAATGTGGGGGATGTTATGTTATTGTATGTTTCATTCAATTTTTTTATGTGTTTCCTCTTCTTCAAATAATTTTTATAACCTCTATTTATATTAAGTGCATGCATTGCCACTTTAAAAAATTTTTGAAAATTGATTAACATTGTGAACAATTAGCCTAGTTGGTATATAAGCAGATGGTTTGTTGCTTTGAAATTGTTCCATTGAAGGCGAATTGCCGAGGTACCAGAGCACTGAGCACTTTTTTCTTCAGCTATCTGTGTTTCTGCCAGTGTTGTTGTTGTTCATTTTTAGGGTCTTTGTATGTAGCCTGTACTAATTCTGCCAGTGTTTCTGGGAATTTTAACCACTGCAGGACTGCCCAAATTGGCTTTCTTGGGACCTTGTCATACGCTTCCTCCAAGTTTTAGGAATGACCAGTTGGACTCTCTACTCATTTGTAGCTTTTTCTCAACTATCTGTCTCACTGCAAATGTTGGGTCAGTAGTGTTGCATCTTTATCTGAATCCGAACTGCTCATCTTACTTTCTGCTATTCTGCTTATTTATCAGTCACCCTCTTCATAACTTTCATGCAGTGTGACAGGATTTTGTAACCTGTGTATTGCCCATAGTTGTGAATGAAAACTTTTGTTCTTGAATACTGGCACTAGTATGCTTATTCTCCAGTCATCTGGGATTCACCTTTCTCTCCTTAGTGATATGAGTACCTTCAGGAACTGTCTCTCCCCTGTCTTAGCCAGCATTATTATCACATCTGTTGTGACCTCATCAGAATTTCTTTAGTGCTGTTCTTACTTTTATGGTGGACGACGACTCTTTTATCATAGGCTGTGTCTGGGACAGTACAGTTTTTGTGAGGTTTTCTTCATTTAGAAGGTGCTGGAAGTACTCCTTCCATCCGTCTTTGTCTTGTGAACTGGTGAGCAGGTGGTTGCTGGCATCCCTTATGAAGGGTATCTGACAAAGATCTTTCTGTCTTTGCCTTGCAACCTGATGCAGTTTCTTTGTCATCTACTGAGTCAGTTTACAGTAGCTGGTAGAGTGCCTCTGATGCCTTTTTCTCTTTGCTATTGCAACTCCTCTCTCAACCTCCTTGTTTGTCAACCAGTATTCTTTCCTAGTCTGGACTGTCTTTTCTATTTCCCACTTTTTCCTGCACACCTTTCGTTTGATGACTTCCTGGACTTTTGCATTATACCACCAGCTTTCCTTTTGTACCTTATTTCAATACCTGTCTTGAACGCATATATTTTCTGTAGTCCTCACACATGCTGTTTTGAGGTGCTGCCATAGTTCTTCAACTAAATGTATTTCCTCCTCTTCTTGAGGTACGAGAGCCCTGAGTAATTCCTTGAACTGTTGTGCCTTCTCTTCAGTCAACCTCCAGATCTCCAGCCTGGTGTCTGTAGACCTTAGATTCTTCTCTGGGATAACATTACAATCACTGATTCTAATCCACTGCTTTCCCTTAATAGGAGGATGCCTACCTAAGTTGCATGTTGGCCACTCTTGTATGTGATCTTGTGACCATCTCATTTGCTGATCCATGTGTTGGCCACCATCAACCCATTTACCAGACAGAAGTCTAGAATTGCCCCTCCTTTTATTCCTGTTGCCCCACCCATGTGAACCCAGGCAGTCCTCATATCCTGTTCTGTCTTTGCCAGTATATGCTTTCAGGTCTCCCATTATCAACACCAATTCATGTTGTCCTGCTTTATCTGGTAGGTCCTGAAACTGCTGTCTGAATGCACTCTTTTCCTCACTATAAAACCCCTGCTGTGTGGCATACACTGAGATTATGAATACCCTATCCTTACACTGGAGTTTGATTGCTATGAGTCTGATGATACCCCTCACTGTTTCGTGAAGCCTCATCCTCAACACAATTCCCTACTCCATTTCTAGCATATCCCCCTGAGAGTACAGCAATTCATTCTCCGTATATAATTCCCAGGTGATGGATCGCCTAGGAAACCTCACCTTCTCATTGAGCATTTTCCCCATCCGGTCACTCAACTGTGTGGTGCATTTGACATGATTTCAACATGATGTCACTGAAAAAGCTATAGATAATGCTGAAAAAGTTGTTGTACAGTGGGCAACATCGACAAGTGGGGGTTAGAGGTGGTACCCATGCAAAGCATTATGTTGCGCTCCATAAGGCTGTTGCATGTTATGGTGGATGGAGCAGCAAGAGTGTCTGGAAAAGGCATTACAGTGAGATAAGTGACATGGCAAATGTGAGGTTTTGCTGGGAACATCAGGATGTCCTTTGCCATTGTCCCAAAGGCTGCTCAAGAGTGACCAAGATTGGAAAACACTTAGTTTTCGGAGTTAGGTTCATCTTTTCTCTTCTCAACAGTCCTTTGCAAGGAACCAAAAAGGAGCCAAACATATGGTATAAGAAGTCCCAACACCAACCTTATGAGCAGTGCAATGATGGGAACAAACCTAGATGTAGAGAGTTCTTTAATGGAAGCCATCCTAGGGACAGAATCAGAGGTTGTGTGGCCAGCCCCCTGGAAAACAGCCCATCTGTGGAGGCAGTCAGTGGTCATTTGTCATTTTTTCTCTTTATTGTGAACGTGGGTTTCTTTTTGAAGTTGATTGTTATGTGGCTTAGTTCTAATGGTTCTTTTCAGCATATGACTATTTAAAACATTGTATATGTACACACAATTCAGCTCAGCTATGTTCTGAAAAAGTGACAGCTACATTCTATTTTAGTGTTTGTTTTTTTTTTTGAGCTGATTTTACATTTGCCAGGAGGATGGACTTTTTGGTTTTAATTCTTTGAAATGAGTATTTATTTTCTGCCTGTTATATGCTAAATGTTGTCTTTACATGCTCTTATTAGAGGAATCATAGTTCTTAAAATGTTTGTAGTTTTAAAAACTGCAGTGCCACACTTTTAAAGGGGCGTTTTCTCCTTTCATGTTTCTTTTTTTGTGTCTAGTAAGCCTTGAGGATGTTTGCCATACAGTAGTTCAGCCAGTATCTGCCCTGTGTCAGTTCAGCCAATGTAAATCTAGTTGAGGCATGGTGAACTTCTTTTACAACGAAGAGAAGATGTGGAAATAGCTTGATTCAGTTTCTCCCATCCACTTCTGTAGCATTTTGTAACATAGATTTTAACGTTTTCGGTAGCGTTGTCGCCTCACAGTAAGACACTGCCCGGTTCGATTCTCAGCTAGAGCGTCTTCTGCGTGGAGACATGCGTGAATGGGCGTACCTTTGTTGAAGGTTGTGCGTCAGGCCTGGCAAGCCGGTACGTAAAAATCAACTGCCAATCATTAGCGGACTGGAGTTCCGCTGTGGCGACCCCTAACCGGGAATAAGCCGAAAGACACAAACAAATTAAATAACTCGACTAGTTCATCAGTTTGAGAGTGGTACACATATGTGCATAGCTGTTTCACATAAAATTGACAACATTTAGGAATTAAACTAAACATGAATAGGATGCCTTGGTCATTAAGAATTTCTTGGGGAATTCCTACCCTAGAAAAAGCAATACTATTTTCTTTGCCATGGACCTTGCATTGACTCTTCATAGGTATACTGCCACAGGAAATGTTGAGTCATCAGTAATTACTAGGGCATATTGATAGTCTTTTACTTGACTTTACAAATGAAGCCATTGTCCATTGCTGTTGAGTAAGGGTACCAAGGGGTTCTTGAACCCTGGGTTATGTGTATCCTATGATTTTTTTCACTTCAGAATCCTGAAATATCACAATCCTGAATTTCAGAAAACTTCATAATCTGGAAGGCAAAAATCCCGAAAATTCAAAATCATGAAAACTCAAAAGACTGAAAACACACATGATTCATATACTGACTGTAGAGAACACAAACCAGATTACATTCCACCAAATATAAGCAGGGGAGTAAGCCCCCCTGCACTCCCCACATCCCCTGCTACTTAAATATATCAACTCCAAGATTGCACTTCACTACACTGAGTTATGTTGTAGTATAGCAAGTTAAAAGGGAGTGTTACTAAGGTTACAGCAGGCAGTGATGAACATGTGATGGTATGTTTGCCATTTAAAATTCTGACTTGTGTTTTTTTCACGTCATAATTAGCATTCATTGCAATGTTCTAAAAAGTCTTGGAGTTAATAGCCATCTCAATATATGTTCTTCATGTTTTGTTTTTCTACTAGTTAAATTTTTTAAGATCAAAGCATGGGTATGAACTGGAGCTGCTCCATTTCTTTACTTCCCTTTCTATTCTTGCTGTATTTTATTTACCTCTCCTTAGTGTGTCATATTTCTGAGTTTTCTTAAAAAATGAATTTGCTTCTCTGTAGGTCAGCCATGTCAGAGTTATTTCATCAGTATTCTGGCATGAAATGAAGGCTAGGCCCCCCCTTCCCACAAATAAAGGTGTATGCTTTTTTCCCCTTTGTCTAGGTCATCCAGTATAAATAGTAACCCCTTGAAAATAATTTCCTTCCACTGGGGTTACTGATAATCCCGTTCCTATTTCTGCTTGGCTGTTTGGAGTGGTGTGTATTGGGTAATTCTTGTACTCTTCAGATTCCACCATTCTTTAGTTTGGGATTCATCTGTTTCTGCTACATTTTCTGTACTCACTTACCCTAATGTATTCTTAATTATAGGTCTTTAGTGTTTAGTTTCCACTTCGATTTTCTCATTACTTTAACACTTCTAGCAAGGCTCAGTCTCTATCATGCCTTCCTTCATTATTTTACCAGTAGGTATCTCTTGACAAGATTGTTTGTTTAGCTAACCATTCCACGTAAAGCCAAATCTTGTCTCCTTTTGTGGCTTCTAGCTCTACACGTAGGATCACAGGAAGTTGCTAGGCTAATAGCCCTAGGGCTCTTACAAGCCTAACCAAGTTTTATCCTTCTTTCTACAATCAGCACCTAATGCCCGTCTCCAAGAGGGGGATACTGGTGGAACCCTCAGGGTTAATTTACGGTTACCCATCCAATTGTCCAGTTTGTTTGAAGACGGCCAATGAGGTGCTGTGTTTGATGTGAAGTAGAAGTCTGTTCCAAAGGAGTGGTAACCTCTCGGAGATCAATCTGTCCTTTTAGTAGGTTCTATTAATGTCGCATACCAGGTTAAGGTCTTTACAGTGTGTAACCCATGTACCATTTGACTTGTGGATATGCAGCATTTCCCATAAAGCAGGGTCAGAGATTGCCGTATATGCAAAGCAGAGATCGCCCCTGAGTAGTCTGTATGAAAGATTAAAGTGACAGTGATTTCAAATGATTTGCATAGGACAGATGCTGAAGACCTTGAATTTTCCTTGTGAGGAACCGTTCTGGTTTCTCCAATTGGTGTAGGTGCCTGGAGAGGTTCATACCAAAAGGGGCATTGTACTCAATTACTGGCCTGATGAGGGAAGTGTGAAGAGTACAGGTAGGTTATAATTTCTTTTTTCAGGAGGCAATGCCCTTACTTATGAGATGAGCAATATAGAATGCCCTTCTTACCACTGTGGAGACATGGTGACCAAAGGTAAGATTGCTATTGCACTACTGAATGCGTACTTAGGGTGTTGCTATTGATGTGGTAGTTAGCAGGAACATTGCTCATACTGAAAGGGATGATGGTACATTTTTTTGCATTCAGTTTAAGACCATGAGTTTGGCAACAATCATTTGTTTGTGTAAGACCCTCTTGTAGGATGTTGACATCATTTGGAGATTCTACAACTGCTCCCAGTTTGCAGTCATCAGCAAGGTTTGTCAGCCACAAACCTTTAGTTTTTGCTTGTACTTCGGAGAACTAGATTCCAAAGAGTAGAGGTCCCAGGACTGATCCCTGTGGAACTCCACTGATTACAGGTCTGCTGTTGGAGGTGAATTCCCCTATTTTGACTATGTGTTCTATCAGTGAGCCAGTTAGTGACCCATCTAACGATATAAGAGTTGATACCTAGCTGGGTGAGTTTGTCAATGATGCCCGAGTGGGGAGTAGTGTCAGAAGCCTTGGATAAGTCTTGGTAGGCTGTATACAATTTAAAAGTGGTGTATTTCTGACAGTATAGCTAATTAGACCTTTTCTCACCACAACTTCCATAGTGCTTTACAGTAGCAAAAGTCTTGGCCAGTTATCACATAATGTGTTAGACTGTAGCTTTAGTGCCTTATTTAACACATTTACTTAACAAAGCTTATAATTTTGCACGTGTTATTGGGTATTTTCTTTTGTCTCAATATACAGATACTAAGTTTTCTGCTTACAAGCTATTCTTTGCTTATAAACATATTGTGCTTTAATTGGTTAAGTCATGCTCCCTGATTCCAGCAATCACTGCATTTTTTTTCCTCTGCCACTGTATTACATTTGAAAAGTGTAGTAATAGCACGGTGACAGAGAGCAGTTTCTAGACTTCTAGTAGAAACACGTCAGCTTTATTCCAGTTCATAGGCTTGTTTTTAGATGTAATCTGTTGGCTAGTATTAATATTTGACAGACATACTGTTGTTGTCACTAACTATGCAGCAGCTGGATATGTGGTCTTTTCTGGAGCATTTAAAACAAACCAGCGAGAGTTTTGTCTTATTTGCAGGCCTAGTAGCAGCACACTTTAGTGAAAGTTTTATTTATTTTATTTGTTTAACATTTGTTTACTGGGAAAGTCCAACTTGGAACGAAGTCAGTTTTCAGCGGAGACCTGAGAAGAAACGCTCCAGACACACGTGGGAGGAAACCCCACACTAATGCAGGAAGGACATGTAGACTCCACACAGAAAGCACTCCAGCCAAGAATCGAACCGGAGAACCTCTTGCTGTGAGGCGACAGTGCTACCGCTGCACCACTGCGCCATCTGAAGCTTGTTAGTAGCATTTAGTGCGTGCACGTCTAAATTAGGATTTGCAATAATAAATAATTAGCTATTAAGAAAATATACAGTCAATGTGGAATAATCAACATTCTTAAATTGCCTTTTCAACTTCTGAACTGTCCTTTACCAACATTGCATGTGTGTGGGAGGTTCTAGCCACAGTTCAACAGTTTTACAGAATGCATTAAGTCATATATGCGTGACCTTAACAGTCTGTCCGAAATAAATTTCCAGTTGTGAAACTTCAGGGTTTATGATTCAGCCAAAGCTGAAGGTCTTGCCACAGTCGCTTGTTTCAGATACTTGAGCATTAGCATCTCCCAAGTCCATATGTTCCTTTAGCAAATCCCCAGTTAGATGGAATGCCAGAATTCTGGTAAACTCTGCTTAAGGGCAGTTCTCTGTCTGTGCTGCATACCTTTCAAAAGCCACCAGTTAAGCCTCCACATCATCTTCCTTGTTTAGGGTTTTTTTTTTTTTTGTTTTTTTAAGAGGACCACTTGTGGTTGGGATTCTCGGATTATAAGATGAGACATAAGTTTGCAGCTGAGTAGTTCTTGATCAGTAGCTGCATATCTTTCCAGGAGACCAGGTGCTGCTCAGTAGTAACACTTCTTTTCTGAAGGGCCTTGTTATTAAACTTTACCAAGGACTTTGGGATACTTAAAATTCATCTTTTGATAAATTCAGCAGTGTTTTACATAAAATTAATGCAGCATTGAAAGGCATGCAGAATTCTGTGAACCAGATAATAAGGGAGGCAGGGTTAGATGTGGAAGAGCAGACTATTATTGGTCCAGTCTCTCTAGAATAGGGCATTCCAAAAGTTTTATAGAGACCAGCTATCCCCTTCATTAGCAGCTTGTGTTTTGAAGTTTAATGAAGGGTTTGTTGCTTCTATTTACTATCAAAATTGTACAAATAGGTTGCGCAAATAAGTTTGCGAGTAATGACTTACTTGAACTGAAATGATGAATATATGCACCCAGTTTGCTTACAGCTTTGAATGCAGTAATGTCGGTATGTCGAATTCGACATTAGTGACGTAACCTGGACATCCATAGATGTAGAACCAATGTTTTGCAGGTGGGTAAGCCCCCCACACCCCCTGCTAATTATATAGTCTAACTCCGAGATCGGACTACAGTGAGGAAAAGGGTAATTTTCCCGATCCCCACTGTAGTGCAATCAAATTGTAAACCGCAACAGTCAAAACTGTGAACGCAAGCTACGTGTCGACTTTTAGGAGGCAATTGGATTTCCACTCGCAATTTTAAGCTTTTGCACCTTTACCCTCTACCTCATGAATGACTAAGGTGAGTTTCAAGCATTTGATTGTAAACCTGTTGCTTCATCTAGAATGGATAGTGGTGAAGCAGATATAAAAGATACTTTAAGAAAGTTGAAAAATTCTTTTTTTTTTTTTTTTTTTTTTTTTTTAAATATGAGTCCATATGTTATGACAGCTTATTTTGTGATGAATGTATTTATTTTATTTTACATTTGTTAACTGGGAATAGTCCGACTGAGCTGAAAATTGCCCTTTTCAGTGGAGGCCAGGGGAGAAAAGCTCCAAGGATTACATTTTGCAATAAGAAATAAAAATTACATAAGCAAAATATTCTTAGATACTTTCCAAGTGTTGAATACATTATACTAATATATATTTACAAGTTGTAGTTTGTGCAGGAGATGTGAAAAGAGGACATATGCATATAGTCTTAAAGTATTAATTTTATCTAAGTATTAGTTGGTTTCAGATGATGGGTAGTGGAGGTGTTTAGAAAGAGGACAGTTTAGCAAAAGCATGGAAAGTCTAAGATAAAAAGAGACTGGTAAGGAAGACAGAGAGGTGGAAGTGTTGAAATAGTAGAGGGTAAGAGTTACGAGTAGTGGTCAATTTATAGGTAGTTGAGGGATGGGGGTATAGTTTATGGAGGGTGAGAACAGAGGCAGGACCAGAGAATTTTAGGTGTTCTTTGGCAGCTACTTTGAATTGTTTTGGTTGATTTAGTAATGTAATTTGAAGTGGAAGTTTGTTCCAAGCAATGGTAAGATGGTAGCTATACAAGTTGCATCCCATATTAGTCCTAGATTTTAGATTAGTAGGACTTGATCTGAGCTTTGAAGTGATGTAGTTGGAGAGTATTGGGATATAAAGGAGGATAAATTGGGGCATTTTGAAAAATGTGGATTGTTTGAATACCCAGAGGCAGAGGCTCTATAAAGTTTTGGATGGCCTTACTACACAAGATCCTTTTTATATTGAGTTACCTGAGTGTTTATTTTTATAACAAAAGGGATATTGAATTGTTAATTTTATATCAAGTATAACAATGTAAAAACAGTTATCTAAAGAAGGAAATTAAGAGGACAGAAAAGGAATTTCATGATGGTGTGAATGCAGAGGCATTCATAGGTGATTATGGTGCTATTTTTTTTTAGGCTGGATAGACAGGTTAAGCCTGTCATTAAGAGAAAAAATGAATATGTGATTATGAAGTCCATCAAGAGGGTAAGGCTTTTTCTATTGTTAAGTCCTACAACAGTAAAAACAACTGCAACACTGCAGTTACATTTGAGGGGACTGTAATGTTACATCTGGTAGTTCAGAAGGTGAATCATTTCCTGGTGTGAGTAAATATCTTTTAGAGTTTAAGAGAATTGTGAATCAACAGTGCAGATAGAGAGTGAATTGGACAGTACAAAGGTGGTGCAGGGTACAAGGGCAAGATTCAGTGATTGTCAGGGGCCAGCCACAAATGAACAGAGGGCAACAAACAAGATCCAAATGGAGCATAGGCCAAGGCAGGGGACTGAGGCAGTAAAGGTTCCTGTTTTACAATTTAAGTAATCTTGTTTTCAGTGACAATCAGATGACTTCACTATCTAAAGATCCAACGTCTTTTCTCTCCAGCAGAGCTAACTTGATTAAAACGTTGACTGAATCAAGGATTTATGCAAGGAAACTAAATCCATAATATATTTTCAGTCATTTGCCAGTTGTTGAAATTGAAGTGTATGGACTAAAGAGAAACAGATGGCTTAATCCACCATTAACAGTTACATTAAAACATTTGTACTAACCTATGGTAATACAAGACACCTGTTAAAATGCCAGTTTTTTGTGATATAAGAAAAAAATGAGACCACAATAAATTTCAAAACTTTTCCCACCTTTCATGTGACCTATAATCTGTACAATTCAATTGAAAAACAAACAAATCTGTTAGGGGAAAAATTAAAAACGTACAATAAGCTGGTTGCATAAGTGTGCACACCCTTAAACTAATACTTTGTTGAAACACTTTTTGATTTTAATTACAACATTCCGTCTTCTTGGGTACACACCTGCCATCAATTATAGACTGTGATTATGTGATTAGCCCCAAATAAAGTTCAGCTGTCCTAGTAGGATTTTCCTGACATTTACTCAGTTGCCTGCTACAGCAAAAGCCATGGTTCGCAGAGAGCTTCCAAAGCATCAAAGGGATCTCATTGTTGAAGGGTACAAAAAAATATCCACAGCATTGGATATACCATGGAATACAGTGAAGATCGTCATCAAAAAGTAGAGGAAACATGGGACAACAATGATGGAAAGAACTCGACTTACCTACAGAATTGATGAAAAGACAAGATGAAAACTGGTCAGGGAGGCTGCCAAGAGACCTACGACAACATTGAAGGAGCTGCAGGAATTTCTGGCAAGTACTGGTTGTGTACTACACGTGACAACAGTCTTTCATATTCTCCATATGTCTGGACTATGGGGTAGTGTTGCAAGACGGAAGCCTTTTCTTGCACAGAAAAACATCCAGGGTCAGCTAAAATTTGCAAAACAATACATAAAGTCTCCCAAAAGCATATGGGAAAATGTGTTGTGGTCTGATGAGACCAAGGATGAACTTTATGGACACAATTCCAAATGGTACGTTTGGCGCAAAAACAACACTTCGCATCACCAAAAAAACACCATCCCTACGGTGAAGCATGGTGGTGGCAGTATCACGCTTTGGTGTTGCTTTTCTTCAGCTGGAACTGGGGCTTTAGTCAAGGTGGAGGGAATTGTGAACAGTTCCAAATACCAGTCACTTTTGGCCCAAAACTTTCAGGCTTCTGCTAGAAAGCTGAAGATAAAGAGGAATTTCACATTTCAACACAACAATGACCCAAGGCATACATCCAAATCAACAAAAGAATGGCTTTACCAGAAGAAAATTAATGTTTTGGAGTGGCCCGGCCAGAGCCCATACCTAAATCCAATAGAAAATCTGTGGGGTGACCTGAAGAGGGCTGTGCACAAGAGATGCCATCTCAATCTGACAGATTTGGAGCACTTTTGCAAGGAAGAGTGGGCAGATATTGCCAAGTCAAGATTTGCCATGCTGATAGACCCCTACTCAAGAAGACTAAATGCTCTAATTAAATCAAGAAGTGCTTCAACAAAGTATTAGTTTAAGGGTGTGCAAACTTATGCAACCAGCTTATTGTATGTTTTTTTATTTTATTTTTTTATATTTTCCCCTAACAGATTTGTTTGTTTTTCAGTTGAATTGTACAGGTTATAGGTCATATATTAAAGGTGGGAAAAGTTTTGAAATGATTTATTGTGGTCTCATTTTTTTATATCAGAGAAACCTGGCATTTTAACAGGGGTGTGTACACTTTTTATATCCACTCAAGGTATTTCAGCTTAACTAATTTTAAGAAAGCAGCTTTAACAAAATGCAAGTATGGTATGCGATATATGAAGGCTGATAAAGGTTAATGTCCTTGTAATAGTGGACACAACTGATTATGATCTGAGTTACTCTTGGATTGGCACCTATAGCGCCATGTTCCAACACAGTCCATACCATGCCTGCAGCAGTACTCTGTAAATGTCAAGTAACTTTTTATCATAGCATTATAGGAAGTTACTAGGCTAATTGCCGCAGGGCCCTTACAAGCCTAGCTAAGTTCAACTCATGTTACTGGGCTGGCTGGTTCAAACAGACACTAAAGTCAGCCTATTGCCCCTGTCCAAGAGGGACACAGGTGGAACTCCTGGGCTGGATTTCCAGTTACCCATCCAGTCATCCAAATTACGCTTAAGTATTGTCAGCGAGGAGCTTTGTTTAACATGATTAGGAAGCTTATTCCAAAAGTGGGGCAACCTCTGAGACAAATCTGTCTCACCAGGAAGTTCTGTTGATATTGTATACCAGGTTAAGGTCCTTTGAGTGAGTGACCCATGTGCCATTTGACTTGCGAATGTGCACTATTCCATTAAAGCTGGGTTAAAGATTGCTGTATATGCAAAGCATAGGTTGCCTGTGAGCAGTCTGTATAACACAGAATAAAGTGACAATGATTTCTGTCTGTCCGCATAAGACAGATCTTGAAGACCCTGAATTTTTTTTTTTTTTTGTAAAGAAACTTTGTGGTCTCAAATTGCTGCAGGTGTTTGTAAAGGAACATACCAAAGGGAGCATTGTACTCTATTATTAGCCTGATGAGGGAAGAGTACGGGGGGGGGGGGGCTACAACCTTTTTTTTCCTGGAGGCAATGCCCTTACTTATGAGATTAGCAATATAAAATGCCCCTCATACCACTGTGGAGACATGGTGATCGAAGTTAAGGTTGCTGTCAACCTGTGTGCCCAGATCTCTAACCACGGACTGTGTGCTTAGGGTATTGCTGTTGATGTGGTAGTTTACAGGAACATCAGCCTTGCCGAAGGGAATGATAATGCATTTTTTTTCATTAAGTTTAAGACTATGACTTTGGCACCAGTCATTAGTTTGCATAAGACCTTCTTGCAGAATGCTGACATCGCTAGGGGTTCATTGATCACTCCCAGTTTGCAGTCATCAGTAAACTGTTGGCCACAGTCCTTTAGTTTTAGCCTGTACTTCGGAGAAGTAGATTCCGAACATTAGGGTTCCCAGAATCGATCCTGTGGAACACCACTGGTTACGGATATGCTGGAGGAGGTGGGGTCCCCTATTTTGACTGTATGAGTTCTATCTGTGAGCCAGTTTGCAACCCACTTGGCAATGTATGGGGCTGATACCCAGCTGGGTGAGTTTATCAGTGATGCCTGAGTGGGGGATTGTGTCAAAGGCCGTGGCTAAGTCTAGGTAGGCCGTATGCACAGATTTGCCCTCGTCTAGGGCTTTGGTGACCATCTTGAAGATGTCTCCCAAGTTTAACGGGCATGATCTCCCCTTGACAAAGTGTGCATCTACAGAGTAATAAATTCAAAAATGCTGTCCTCATTTGAATTGTTAATGTAAGGTTCTGGAAAACTGCGTTTTATTTATTTATTCCCCCCCTTCATTCTATAGTGCAACTGATGGCACAATCTGAGAAAAGCATATATCTCAAAGTTTTTCATTTTATTTATGTATCAACCCCCACACTTTTTTTTTTGTTACAGTATTTTAAGTAACCCTTTTTGTTTTAAAGCATTTGTGGTCTACTACTATTTTGATTGTTTCTTTTGTAGGAATATTTTCCATGTATGGCATATGGCTGTATATTTCAGACTTACTTGTAAACCTCAAAAAGACAAAACTAATGCTATTTAAACGTAAAAACCACTTAGAAGGAAAACATTCATTCCATATTCTGTCATCTGATAATGTGAAAATAGAATGTATTTCTTAAACCAAACTTCTCCAAATATTAATTGATGATAATCTCAAATATAATCTCCACCTCTTTCAAGTCATCAAGACTCCCTCTGTAGCATGAAAAATTTTCTTACTGACCACTCCAGAAAGTCAGTTGCAAAAACATACTTCCATCCCTACTGTATGCTTCACCTATCTTTGCTAATCTCAACTCCATACTAAAAAGCAAACTAGAAGTGGCCTGCAATAGAATCGCCAAGTTTGATGCAAATACTCGTAAAAAGTCTTAACTGGCTTGAACTTCCACACTGCCTTAAGTACTCACAATTCTCCAAAGCCCACAAACTAATGTACTGCCCCAAGAAATGTCCATGTCCCTAGTGTCTGCAAGGTACAATGCAACCTTATAGTACAATCTGGATCCTTCATCTCCAGCAACAAAACAGTACTTTCTGCCACAAAATCAAATAATTCTGCAGGTGACTTTTGTCAAGTTACAGAAATCTGAAACTCCATCCCCTTAGAACTAAGACAAGTAGACGAACTAAATTTATTTACAGCATCACTGAAAAAAACACTTCTTTGACAACTGGCTCATCTCCTTCTGCACAGCTCCAGATTAGTATGAAAGTCCTACTCAGACACTTTCCCCCTCCCTTGTACAGCTAACTTCCTTCTAACCCATGTATGTCCATCCTTTCCCCCATCCCCATCTCACATAACATACCTCTGTCTCATGTTCCACCGCATAGTAATGTTCATTGTAAAATGAGCATACTAACAGCAAAAACTACTCTCCATTACAAACTCTAACCTACTTACTTTACTCTGGAAAATTAAATTTTTGCAATAGTTCAATAACATCCTATATATATCTCCCCACTAACTGTAAATATTCACATTCAATGCATATTATGTTTGACATTTCATCTGTAGATCCTAAACTGAATGTACACTTGTAATGTGCATACATATCTAATTCACAGTGAAAGATGCCACAGTGTTTTAATATATGTGTGTGCATAGAGTGATGTTTATGAAGCTGGAAATTGATGGTGTAATGATGAATGTTGTCAGTGCATATGCTCCACAAGTTGGGCGTGCGATGTATGAGAAAGAAAAAATTTGGAGTGAGTTGGATGAAGTGGTGATGACTGTACCCCAGGGTGAGAGACTGGTGATTGGAGCAGATTTCAATGGGCTTGTTGGTGAAGGAAACTGAGGGGATGAGGAAGTGATGGGTAGGTATGGTAGTCTTAAAGTAGTAGTAAAGTAATCCTTTAGGGGGAGACTGGAAAACTAAACTATCATGTAGGGAGAGTAAGTGGCAGATGTTGGTTGATGCCACCAGAACCCCAGGATTAAATGATTTTATTAGTATAAAACCGTTTCTTAAAATGTGATGGAGTTTACACATACACCACACATGAAGCTAGTCTATGGTATTTTTATGAATTTTTTAATATTGTGGTATATATTTACAGGCAGACATTTATTATTAATTTATTGTCACTTTTATCCACACAAAGTTATTGTTTGTCTTTTTTAATGTTTGACATTTATGGTCAGTTATTCATTGAAATTATTATATGTTAGTTGCAGTTATTAACAATATTTAATATTTATTATATAAGTATTAGGAGTTTTTAAACATTTTAACATTTACATATCATGTGCAATATATGCTTAATATATGTACAAACTATTTTATTAGGGTGAACAGAGTCTTTGAAGATATATTGAAGTACATAGGTATTGATTATTATCACAGTTCATCCATTAGGTTGTTTATTCATTTTGCAGTGTACCTTTAAGCATTTGAGTAAGGTTGGCGCCAAAATATGTTTAAATTGAATAGAGAGTAGCACTGTAATTGTTCTGATGAAGTCTGCATTCTGCAGATGAAAGCGCTTAACATCGGAGGGTGTTACTTTCAGTGAGGATTGCTACTATTCATTATTGGATTGTGTGCTGTGGAACTTGCAGTTGTGCTTTTATCGTGTTTGTCTTATTAAAGAGTTCTAAGGAGGAATTGCGTTTGCCTTTATTGCTGATTTCCAGCCTAGTTGGCTTTGTGCTTATGGGTAGGTATGGTGTTAAGCAAAGGAATGCAGAAGGTCAGATGGTAATGGATTTTGCGAAAAGGCTGGACGTGGGCTGTGATGAATACGTATTTTAACAAGAGGGAGGAGCATATGGTGACATACAAGATTGGAGGAAGATGCACACAGGTGGATTATATCTTATGTAGAAGGACCAGTCTGAAGGAGATTGGAGAATGTAAAGTGGTGGCAGGGGAAAGTGTAGTTAGGCAGCATAGGATGGTGGTTTGTAGGATGACATTGGTGATCAAGAAGAGGAAGATGAGTGTGAGGGCAGCACCAAGGATCAAGTGGTGGAAATTGAAAAAGGGTAATTGTGAGGTGGTAATCAGGGAAGAGTTAAGACAGGCACTGGGTGGCAGTGAAGAGTTACCGAATAGCTGTGTAACTACAGCAGAGCTAGTAAGAGAGACTGCTAGAAAGGTGCTTGGTGTGACATCTGGAAAGAGGAAGGAGTACAAGGAGACCTGGTGGTGGAATGAAGAAGTACAGGAGAGTATACAGAGAAAGAGGTTATCGAAGAAGAACTGGGATTGTTAGAGAGATAAAGAAAGTAGACAAGAGTATAAGTAGATGAGGTGCATGGCAAAGAGAGGTGGTGAAGGCCAAGGATAAGGCTATGAAGAGTTGTATAAATGGCTGGACACTGAGGAGGGAGAAAAGGACCTGTACCGATTGGCTAGACAGAGGGACCAAGCTAGTTAAGATATACAGCAGGTAAGGGTGATAAAGGATAATGAGGGAAATGTACTCACAAGCAAGGAGAGTGTGTTGAGCAGATGGAAAGCGTACTTTGAGGGGCTGATGAATGAAGAGAATGAGAGGGAGTGAAGGTTGGATGATGTGCAGATAGTGAATCATGAAGTGCAGTGGATTAGCAAGGATGAAGTAAGGATAGCTATGAAGAGGATGAAAAATGGAAAGGCTGTTGGTCCAGATGACATACATGTGGAAGCATGGAGGTGTTTAGGTGAAATGGCAGTGGAGTTTTTAACTAGATTGTTTAATGAAATCTTGGAAAGTGAGAGTATGCCTGAGGAATGGAGAAAGTGTTTTGGTATCGATTTTTAAGAATAAAGGTGATGCGCAGAGCTGTAGTAACTACAGAGGGATTAAATTGATCAGTCACAGCATGAAGTTATGGGAAAGAGTAGTGGAAGCCAGGTTAAGAAGAGAGGTGATGATTAGTGATCAGCAGTATGGTTTCATGCCAGGAAATAGCACTACAGATGTGATGTTTGCTCTGAGAGTGTTGATGAAGTACAGAGAAGGTCAGAAGGAGTTGCATTGTGTCTTTCTGGATTTAGAGAAAGCATATGACAGGGTGCCTAGAGAGGAGTTGTGGTATTGTATGAGGAAGTCTGGAGTGTCAGAGAATTATGTAAGAGTGGTACATGATATGTACGAGGGTAGTGCGACAACGGTGAGGTCTGTGGTGGGAATGACAGATGCGTTTAAGGTGGAGGTGGGATTACATCAAGGATCAGCTCTGAGCCTTTTCTTATTTGCAATGGTGATGGACGGTTGACAGACGAGATCAGACAGGAGTCCCTGTGGACTATGATGTTTGCAGATGACATTGTGATCTGTAGTGAGAGTAGGGAACAGGTGGACGAGACCCTGGAGAGGTGGAGATATGCTGTAGAGAGAAGAGGAATGAAGGTCAGCAGGACTAAGACAGAATATATGTGTGTGAATGTGTAAATGAGAGGGAGGATAGAGGAATTGTGAGGATGCAGGGAGTAGAGGTGGCGAAGGTGAATGAGTTTAAGTACTTGGGATCAACAGTTCAGAGTAATGGTGAGTATGGAAGAGAGGTGAAGAAGAGAGTACAGACAGGGTGGAGTGGGTGGAGAAGAGTGTCAGGAGTGATTTGTGACAGACAAGTACCAGTAAGAGTGAAAGGGAAGGTCTACAAGAGGGTAGTGAGACCAGCTATGTTATATGGGTTGGAGGCAGTGGCATTGACAAAAAGGCAGGAGTCAGAGCTTGACGTGGCAGAGTTGAAGATGTTAAGATTTGCACTGGGTGTGACGAGGATGGACAGGATTAGGAATAAGTATATTAGAGGGTCAGCCCAGGTTGGAAGGTTTGGAGCCAAAGCCAGAGAGGCAAGATTCCGTTAGTTTGTACATATGCTGAGGAGGGATGCAGAGTATATTGGGGAAAAAGATGCTAAGATGAAGCTGCCAGTTAACAGGAAAAGAGGAAGGCCTAAGATAAGGTTTATGGATGTGGTGAGAGAGGACATGGAGGTGATTGGTGGGACAGAGCAAGATGCAGAGGACAGGAAGAAATGGAAACAGTTGATTTGCTGTGGCGACCCCTAACGGGAGCAGCCGAAAGAAGATGATGTGTGCATATAAACTGCATACGTTATGTATTTTGTAATTGTAAAAACTGTACAGCTTTTTTTCTCCCTGTACATTGAAAAACTATTATGTTAATTTATGTATGTATGTGTGTATGTATTTTGCAATGACTTCTGTACTTATATTAGTAATAACTGCAGAGGGTTTCTTGCCGGTCTTAGAATGAAAATGAGATCAATCCCTGGCGGACTTTCTGGTAAACAAAGATAAACAAGAAATATGCTAAAAGTTATATTAACAACTCGGACCAGAAGGTAATTACATGGTACTTCATGTTATCAAATGAAAGATTACATAATGCTGCAAAAGATGCCACTGATACCTGCTGTCTGCCTACTACCAGTCTGCAGATACTTATTTACATATTCAGTAATAAAATATGCACGTGAACATCAGTATAATATTTTTGTAATTATGTCAGAAGTTGTTCACTTGAATGCATTCTAGGTCAGCACTTCACTTGCCCAGTCACCAGAGAAGCCTTGAATCTCAGACCAATAGGATAAGTGGTGTCACAAAAAAAAAAACGTATGGCATATTAATAACTTGAGCAAGAAGGTGTTTCATATCATACCATGGAGTACCATATGAAGTAGATATAATGCTGAAAAAATCTGCACTGATAGCTTGAGTACAACTAGCACTGATTTGCAGAAATTTACATACATGCTTGCTTTTCATAATTATGCAGATATCTCAAACGTGGAGCAGCATCTATAAAACTGCTTTGCAGCTAAATGCAGAGCACTTCTGCATGAAGATAAGTCACAGTGATATCTGGGGCCTTTCTGCAGTAGTTACAGAGATTAATAATTGCATATTTGTTATAACTAAATGTACATATTATCTAAGTATAAAACTATTATTTTAGCTGACATATTAATATTACCATTGTAAAGAGGAGTGTTTGGTGAACAACTTTCATATTTTAACTTTTTTGTAACTTGTACTTTTTGAGATATATTCAGGAGGTGTGAAGTTTCACTCTGGCTAGATGTGAAAGAGGTAAATAGGAATTGTTTGACAATGTGGGGTTTTACAGACTGTTTAGTGATGATTTGGCCTTTATCTGGAAAGGGAAACCTAATTTAAAATAAGATCAGATGTTGTCAATTTTCATTTTATCCTCAACAAATGGGTTCGGATCCGATCCCACTGGTCCGACTCTGCACTGCAAAAGCTTGTGTCAACTAAAAAGCTCTCTATCTCCCTACCCTAGCCACAATGCATCTGTCCTATTCTCCTCAGATTTCATTTGCTGCTTTGCGAAGACATGGTCATTCCTAACAGCTCTTGAGCAGTAAGGGTTTTTCTAGAGTTTATATTACTTTTCCTTTCGAGCTTTAGTCATATTTTTTGCCCTGTTATCTCCTATTAAGCGGAGTTCTATCTTTCTCTATTGTTATATTAAAAGAGTAAAAAGTAGTATTAGTGTTTTTATTTAATTATTATTTTAGGAAGTTTCCTTTCTAGTTGTTCTTGTTTTTACCTAGATAGTTGTGCTCTGACTCACATTATGGCAGAGAAAACAGGCCAGCTGGCTTCAAAAAATGTTAGTGCGGTCACAAAATCTCAGTAAATGAATTGCACAGTATGTGCCTACTGCCTTGGTCCGTCCAATTTTTCAGGAGGACTGTGACATTTGCAAGGCATTTAACCATAGAGCTTTAATTGAGCAGAAGAATAACTTGATTTTAAAAGGTCTGTTGCCATCCTTGTTTGGGGAGGTCATTTCTGGTGCAGAAAAAAAGAAAACAGATTCTTCTTCTAAATCTGGACACTCCAGCCCAGCTTCCTCCCTGTCCTCCAGAGATTTGGACAAAGGAAAAGACCTTTGTCTACAAAAATTTTGATGGAGTTTACTCCAAAACTTGTTAAATGCTTAAATCCAAATAAGGTTTCTTCATACCCCACAACTTTGAGGACTTCTCTGTCAGATCTGACAACTTTGGATCCAAATCTGTCTGCATCTAAGAATAGGTTGGATCCGTCACTGTTGGATCCGATGGGAAATCCATTTAAGCCAATTATGCCCAGGACTCTGTACACCCCCTCCATAGAATCCAGTACCATTCAGGATCCCATCACTGTTCTTGGAGGGCCTCACAAAAAGTGATGTGGAAAGGATGGCCAAGAAGATCCTTTGGGCACAAGATGTTGCAAGGCCCCCTATGGCTCCTACCCCCAAGTGTCAGGAGCTCCGAAGTTCTTCATCCCCACTTCATATTTCTCTGACTCCTCTGGATGTTCAGTTGTTGGATCCGATTCACCCGGTTCTGTCAACGCCAGATCCAAGGATCCTTCCTTCCTTGGCTCTGACTTCTGCTTTGTGTTCCTCTGCTCAGCCATAGCCGAGGACCTCTCGAGGTTGTGGCAGCCCAGTCAGATCTGAAAGAGTGGGTTTGACGCTGAAGTTTTCATAATCATCCCCCCTTCTTGGAGTTTCAGCCCAAATCAGCCTAGCCCTGACTTCAGCATCAAGACTGCTGTCACCTGAATTTGGGGGGATGGAGACCCAAGGACACTGTCCTTCGGGTTGGGGTTCCATCATTTCTTGTGGACGGTCAGCGTTTGAGGCTCTGGAGAGAGCTCTGTCTGCTTTGGTAGTACAGACAGAGTCTGCTCTGTCAGATCCACAGTCCTCTACCTTGTAGACCTTGCCCCAAATGTCTCGACCAGACCTCTCACAAGGGCAAGTAGGTCCATAAGCCCCAGGCTACCCACCAGAGTTCCCCCTCCTCTTCTTATACCTCCCTGGGTACGGAGGAGGTTCCTCAGAAGAGGAGGTGCAAGTGGAAGCACCTGGACTGCACTCAGAAGTCCATCACTGAAGACACCGACCTCAAGGAAGGTGAAGGATCCACTTGGTCACCGCCTGATGATGATTCCTACAGAGACATCCTTGAGATCTTGAAACAGAGGTGTAGCTTGAAGTCCAGCAATCCCTTATCTGAGGAGTCGGTGTACCTGGAAGTGTTTGGATCCTGTCCATCAACCTCCTGGGTGTGTCTGTCTGACGACAAACTCACTGAATTGATTTATCGGCGGGAGTGTGAGCTCCAGACGCCATTGAACCAAATCCTTGCAGAACAAACAAGATTATTTCTGCACCGGAAGATGATGAATTCTGGTCAAAGGGTGTTCTGGTAGATGTCATGATCATGGCAATGGCCACAAAGAAAGAACTTGCGGAAGAAAGTTCTACTATCCATCCTCCTAATATAGATTCCAGGATGATGGATAGATGTGGGAAGCATGTCTTCTCTTCAGTGACCTTTGCCTTGAGGTCGCTGAATTATATGTCCCATTTTACCAGATTACAGAGGGATCTTATCAAGGACCTGTCAGATACCCTGTCAGGAGCTGTGTCTGAAGAGGTACAGGATTCATTCACCACTCTACATGCTATTGCAAACTCCTCTATGAGGCTGATCTCACATGCAGCTGAAGGGACGGGTAGAACAGCAAGTTCTGGCATCTCTATGAGGAGACATCCCTGAGTGCGCCTCTGCAACTTTGCGGAGCCTTTCAAGTCTTTGCCAACGCTCCATTTGATGGCACTTCTCTTTTTGGTCCAAAAGTCAAAGAAACACTATCCAGGTGGAGAAGGCTGGAAAGACCCTTTCTGCCGTGGGTGTTTTTTTTCCATTCCACACAGACCTTACTCGAAGAATCAGAGGAACAGTTGAAAGATTTGGTTCAGAAAATCACAAGGGCCTTTTCCTCCCACACGGGGAGAAAATTCCCCCAGAGGCAGAAGGGGGACAGTGGTGGAAGATGTCCTTGCAGCAGAGGGGCTCAGCATTATCAAGTGTCCAGAGATACCTTCTTTGGCAAACCCTTTCACCGCTCCTGAAAGGAAGCCTGATTGCTCTTCTCTGAAGGCCATTGGGGGTCAACTATTACTGCACCAGAGAGCCTGGATAAAAAATAAACAATACCTAGGTGTAGAGGAATATATCCAGAGTATTCTTTATACCCTTTTCCTGTCCACCTCCCCAAAGTAAACAACTCTCCAACATTCCACCCAGTCAAGGTTCTTTTTGATATATTAAAAAAAAAAAAAAAAGGGGGGACTGGAGGCGTATTTTGGATCTCAGCAAATTGAGCAAATCAGTTCAGTGGAGCAAGTTCTGAATTGTCATGGTTCAGTCCATTCTTCTGTTTTTGGAAAAGGATGACTGTATGTGCTCAGTAAACCTTCAGGATGCGTACTACCACATAAAGATAGACAGGTGATCCAGAAGGCATTTCTGCGTCTGGCTGGGAGCCAGTCAGTGTCAATTCAGAGTACTGCCATTTGGCCTCACAACAGCCCCCAGAGTGTTTACCAAATATATGGCAGTAGTGGTAGCTCACTTGAGACAGTAAGATTTCCAGATGTTTCCATACTTAGATGACTGTCTCATCTCTGCACCGACCAGTCATCTACTCGTAGAAACAAGAGACATAGTTATTCAGATGTGTTCTTTTTTGGGGATTACAGTAAACTACGAAAAGTCACATCTAGATCCCACTCAAGAACTGGAATTCGTAGGAGTGAGCTTACACATGGTCAGAATGTTGGCATGACTTCCATCTTCAAGAGTGATAATTATAAGAGATCAGGTCAAGAAACTTCTACACAACTCAAGAGTATCTGCTCGAATGGTACTACAGGCCTTGGATTCAGTGTCATCAGGGTTAATATTAGTTCCTCTAGCCAGATTTCATATGAGAATTTTACAGTGGTTACTCACAGTACAGTGGTCAATCCTTCACCAGTCCATGTGGTAGTCCTGATAACTATCACAAACACTTGCAAGAAGGATCTTTCATGGTGGGGTCACTCAGATCAACTTGTGCAAGGTTGCCCAATTCTTCCCCCTCATACCAAGGTCATGGTGACCACAGATGCTTTCCATATTGGGGGGGGGGGCGTTATCCTGG
This sequence comes from Protopterus annectens, assembly GCF_019279795.1. Taxonomy (NCBI): domain Eukaryota; kingdom Metazoa; phylum Chordata; order Ceratodontiformes; family Protopteridae; genus Protopterus; species Protopterus annectens. The sequence goes on along the minus strand of NC_056737.1, from coordinate 732,580,468 downwards.
AAAAACAGTCCAAAGAAGATGATCTGCAGCAGAGACCAACTTGCACATAAATATTCTAGAAGAGAGAGGTGTTAGTAGCATAGCAAGCCTTTCAAAATCCTCTTCCTCTAGGAAATATTGCAATTCAGTCTGACAACAAACAAGGGGGAACCAGATCTTACCCCTAATGTCAAGAAGCTCTGAGTGTGGAAGTGGGCGATCTCTTCCAAATGCTTTCTGGTGGCAACACACATTCTGGGAAAGTCGAATGTGATAGCAGACAAGTCGAGCAGATCTCTATTATGCCTCATGAGTGGTCCCTCAATCAGAAAGTAGCAGAAATGATGTTCCACCAGTGGGATCAGCCTTGCTGCGACCTGTTTCCATCCCCTCTGAGCAACAAATGTAGCAGCTACTTTGCCCTTATCCCCTCAAAGGGGGCGTCCTTGAGGGACTCTCACTCACGATTTGCCTTCTGGTCCATTGTATGCCTTCCCCCAACTCCAGTGATCCCCAAGTCTCTTCAGAAAGTGAACAGGTTGAAGAGAGAAGTAATCCTGTGCAATGGCCTCGACAAATCTGGTGACCCTTTCTTTGGCCATACCCACGGAAGAAGCCATTAATTCTAGATCCAACTCCAGACCTTCTGTCCTATCTAACAGGAATGCCTCGGACAAACATTCACACACTCAGGCTGACGGCTTGGTATCACCAGTTCTATTGATAGCCAGACAGCCTATGCTGTTTTCAGTGCGTCATATTCTGTCAATTCACAAGTCATCTACAGGGAAGTTGTATAACAGTAAATGGGGAAGATTTGTATATTGAGCACAACAAAAATAATATAGATCCCTTTTCGGCACCTATTGGAATTTTTGGCACAGTTCAATGGGGGGGAGCTGCTCACTCTACAATCAAAGTACAGTTAACTGCAATTTCTAATTTCCAGATTTGATTTGATGGTACCTCACTTGCATCACATAAGCTTTGCAAGGCTTTTTTGAGAGGAACTCTCTTACTGAAGCCCTCCCTATAAAGACCCCTCTCCACCTTGGATCTAAATTTGGTTTTATGGAAAATTATACAGCCTCCTTTTGAACCAGCAGCTACCTGTCAGCTCAAGTTTCTCTCTTGGAAAACAATTTAGTTAGCTTATGCACCAATCCATCCTTTCTGCCGAAAATGGTTTCGGAGAACACCATCAACTTGTTAGATGTTCACAGACGATTGCGTTTTTATCTACTTAAAACAAAAGACACAAGAAAAGAATGTCAACTGTTTATTTCCTTCTCGGAGACTAAATTGGGTCTTCCAGTGTCCAAGGTCACCATAGCCAAATGGATCACGGATTGTATATTTTTTATTTGCAAGAGCCAAGATTTAGAACTGTCTAGAACTGTTCAAGCTCATTCCACTAGAGAAATGTCTATTTTCTCGGTGTATCAATCCAGGGTGTCCATGGACGATACTTGTGCAGCGGCCACTTTGGCTACTGCCCATACATTTGTTACTCATTACAAATTGGATTTGGTTTCCAGGGATAGTTTCTCTTTTGGTTTGATGGTTCTGAAGAATGTCCTTCCATAAGGCCACCCAGGAATAAGGTAGCTGGGGACTCTGTTGCATATGACGAGGATAAAATGAAAATTTGACAACATCAGATAAACTTATGTACTCACCATAACGTTCCATCTGTGTTGTCGATTTTTGTTTCCTCAAACACCCACCCCCAAGTCTCTCTGTCTCTTCTAGAGGAGCGAGTTGAACCAAAAAAATGTCAATTGACTAGCGCTGGACGCCAGAAATGGTCTTTCCCTTTCTAAGGGAATTCTTTAACCTATTATTCTGTATTATGATATATACTTGCAGCAAGCAAGATGTGAGGAGATTAGGAGAGAGGCATTGTGGGTACGGTAGAGAGCTCAAGAGCTTTTTGGTTGACAATAACTTTTGCAGTGACAGAGTCAGATCAGAGGGATCTGATCTGAACCCATATGTTGAGGAAAAAATGAAAATTGACAATACAGATGGAACGTTACAGTGAGTACATAACTCTTTTGTAGCTATTGATCGAAGTAGTGAATTTTTGAAATTTTCATTAGGTGATGTGGGTCTTAAGGTCAACTACTTGTAACTGTTAAATTTGGAGTATAAATTTTCATTGTATGTAGGAAACCCACATTTGTTATTAACTCTCCACTTCAGTAGCGCACAATGTAAAAATATGGTGGTGCTGCGGTAGCATTGTCACCTCACAGTAAGACGCTGTCTGGTTCGATTCTCAGCTAGAGCGTCTTCTGCGTGGAGACATGCGACATGCGTGAATGGGCGTACCTCCTTGAAGGTTGTGCTTCAGGGCTGGTAACTCAGCACGTAAAACTCAACTACCAATCATTAGCGGACCGGAGTTCCTCTGTGGCGATCCCCAACCGGGAAAAGCCGAAAGACACAAACAAATATATATATATATATATATATATATATATATATATATATATATATATATATATTTTTTTTTTTTTTTTAATTTGCAGGTTGTGACAAATAGATCAAACATAACAAGGAAAAACAATGTATTCTAGAGCTTTGATGGTTGAAATGTTGGTAGATAACAGCCCTGTTAAACAAATCTTGAAGGATTATTGGAAAATTATCTTGGGCAGTGAAGATCTTACTGAAGTAATAAGTACTAAGTCAATGTTTGTTTTCAGGAAGGGCAAAGTTTAAAAATATGATTGGAAAGACAATTGACAGGTTAAGGTCAGGCTGTCTGAAAAAGGAGAAAGGTATTTTCCCTTGTATTTTTGTAAGATGTGTTGCTATATTTATGAGAGTTCATATATTAATTTAGCACTCATGAAAAAAAAGTTTTGGAACCACCGAAAGGTACACCTGCAATTCTTAGTGATTTGTACAGTACAGTGCTCCAGCTGTAAGGGCTTCTATGTGGGGAAGACCACGTGGATGGTCTTACAGCAGCTTTATGAGAACAGAAAATTTATTAAAATAAGTGATGAAGAGAACACATTATTTAGGCATTCAATGAAATGTTCTAAGTTTTGTAAATTCCTTTATTTCTATTAGGCAATGTAGAATATCTAGCAGTAGAGAAGGGGATCTCAAAACAAGTTGGAAGAAGAGTTGAATTAGCAGTTCTGTAAAGCAGACAGTGTGCCTAGTTTAAATGAACACGTTTATATGAAGTATGTGTTGCAAGCTAAAAGGCCCTTAATATTCTCAATATTTTTATTTTTCTTTGTCGTAGCTGTGGATGTACATATAGATTTTAATGCCTATTGGTTATATATATTTTTTTATTAATCATTTGAGTCACATGTTTTATGTGTAAAAGGAAGTGATATGTGTAATGTCTTGGTTCTGAAAAAGTCCAGTGGAGTTGTGGATGAAAGTGATTAACTTTTATTAAAATTCTATTGTTAGTGGTTATTCAGTGCATCTCACTTTTAGTTTTATGTTATGTACATTTTTGGTGTGTGCACACCAGTATATATCTTTAATCTTGGAGAAAAATACATCTTTATGTGTGTATACATACACAAAAGAAAATAAGGCAATGTGCATACTTTAAGTGTGATACACACACACACGTCTGCGTGTATGTATGTGTATTGAACGTTTACCTTGTGTAGTATGTAACGCACGCTGGAGGCAGAGCTTTGAGTTTAGTGCTCTTTATTTATAGTGAAGCATAAAGGTAAAATGAAAACGAGCTTCATTCTGCTTCAGGATAAGTCTCCTAAAAAAAAAATTTTTAGAGTGTTAGTTTCACATCCTTTAAAGGCTCCCAGTAATCTTAAGCAAACTTAGGATGTTCATCATGTTTCACTGTTGCAGTCATTACACTTGGGTTATCCTGTTGGCAGGCGACCCGCAGTTGGCCCGAGTTCCAAAGTCTTGGTCCGGCATCGGTTGCTGTCGCCTCTTCCCTGTCATCAGTGCACCAGGGGTATAAAAGATGCAACCGATGCCATTTTCTTCAGTCTTTCTTGCCGCGCGGTGCCCAAAGCAAAAGCAGTTCGCAAGTGCCGGTCGGCCGACTCCTGAGATTTTTGAAATTGAGTTTCAGAACTGAAGTCTTCAATACAGCTAAGTACCCCATTGAGGAAACTTTTTCTTGCTCCAGACTGATGTCAGTAAAAATTAATAATTGTATTTCTTGTGGGAAGCAAATACCTCATAAGGACTTTCACGCTTACTGTATTCCTTGCCTAGGCCCTGACCACGACGTTACCAGTTGTCGGTTTTGTGCTAGATTCAATAAACGCACTATTAAACGTCGGTTTGATTTTGCTTTACATTATTTTGGCCGAAGGTTTAATTACATAATGCCGTCGGAAAAAACGACGACCGGAATTTATAAAAAACGCAAAGACAAAGAAAAGGACAGGCATCAGAGGTCCAAAACCGATGACGAAGCCTCTTCTAGGCCATTTGCTGGTTCGCCAGTTCTCAGTGAGTCACTTTCACAGCCCCTGACACCTGCTACGTCAGAGCCACGGGCCGTATCAGACAGCCATGTGGAGACACCAAGGCCTGTGGAAACTCAAGGTATTGGGCCTACGGAAACTATGCCCTCAGATGGGTCCGGAACCGCTGAGCAGGCATCGGCTTCTGAGGGTGTTTTCAGACCTTCACAGCTTACAATTAAGCCCACTACAGCAGCCAAGGCAAAGTCAAAAACACCATTAAAGACAAGGAAACAAGTACAGCATTCTCCTGAACATTCATCCATGCCAAAGAAACAGATGCTTAAAATGGCCGAAGACCTAATTACTTTAATCAGGGGTTCCCATCCCCCTCCTGACAAAAGGCCTAGGCAAGACACTGACTATGATGATTCCTCTGACCAGGTTTCTATTTCCTCTGATACCTCCTCTGATCAGGGATATTCTCTCCCTCCCTATGAGGACTGATGCAGAAGAGTCTATACCTTCAGCCTCTCCGCCTGAGGATTATTCTTTTGGGGAAACCCTACATACCAAGAGGGAGCATTTCCATTGGGAGAGCCAGGATTATTCAGAATCCAAGAAAAGGCTCAGAGACTTTCTTTTATTGCCTCAGCACAGGCCCCTGGCTATTCCCCCTGTGCTTGATATTGTTGTTGATGTTTTCTCTTGATCCAATCTGTCTCCGGATTCTTTACCCCCTGCACCAGTCAAGCCAGACAGGTACTAAAAGGTCCCTGACTCTCATAAATTTCTTTACAAAAACCCTGCTGCAGATCCAGAAATAATTTCTCAGGGTCCTAAAGGGGTTAAGGCTTCCACTGCTAAAAATGCTGTCCCCTCTGATAGGGATTCCAGAGCTCTGGACAGATGGGGGAAAAAATGTTTACACTTCTGCTACTTTAGCTGTAAGGGCTTTAAATTGCCAGTTTCACATGCTTAAATATCAACAGTACCTCATGTCATTGTTAAAACGGAAAATGGTTTCAAACTCAAAGTCCTGACAGTAAGGAAATGCAGGATTTATTGCATGCAGCTGAACAAGTGGGAAAGCATACACTACAATGTAGTTTTGATTCATTAGAGGCTTCTTGTAGAGCCGCAGTTGCAGGCTCTGTTATTCGAAGGCATGCTTTGTTGAAAGAACAAAGTTTACCTGACCATGTTAAAGTAAAATTATTGGATGCTCCACTACAGCATGATACTTTGTTTGGTGTTAAGGCAGAAGAGGTCTTAAAGAAAATGGAGGATAAAGCAAAATCAAAGTAAAGGATTTCTTTCAGGTTCAGCCACCTAGGTTTAGCAGAAACTGGCCTTCAAAATGTTGGTCCTTTCCAGTGTCAGACAGGCTGCAAAGAGGCAAATACAGACGCCCAAGAGGCAGATCTCCGCCCCAAGGCTCCTACAGACCTAAACAATGGGTGCTTCAGCCCCCAAAGGAGGAGAAGACAAATCACAACCTTATAGGAAACAATCCCAATGACTTCCCTCTACAGATGGCAAGCACTTGCCTTTTGGCAGCACCCCTGGGGGGAAAGCTAGCATTTTTCTCAAAAAATTGGCACATAATCACCCAGGACAAATGGGTACTGAATATTGTTTCTCAAGGTTACAGGTTCCACTTTCACACGCTTCCAAAATCAAAAGGTATGCCGGACCTGCCACAAAACCAATGGGCAGAGGCGCAAAAACAAATTGCTGCTCTAATGGACATGGCAGCTATTCAAAGAGTACCACAGCAAGAACAGGGGCAAGGATTTTACTCAATACTTTTCTTAGTACCTAGAAAGGACAAAGCCTGGAGACTGATACTGGACATGTCAATCCTAAACACTTTCCTGGATGTTCCAAAATTCAAAATGTTAACACTACAGTAACTTCTACCTATGCTGGGCAGGAAGGCTTGGCTAGTTACTTTGGACCTCAAGGAGGCATACCTGCATGTTCCAGTCAGTCTTGCAGAAGAGACCTCAGATTCATAGCAGGCTCAATGCATTACCAATTCTCTGCACTGCCCTTTGGCTTATCTACTGTGCCCAGGGTCGTCACAAAATGCCTGGCACCAGTAATTGCATTTTGCAGACAAAAAGGAATCAAAATATATTCCTACTTGGACAACTGCCTTATTCAAGTAGAGAGCAAGGACATTCTACTAAAGCGTTTGGCGTTTGTAAAAAGATTACTAATTTGCCTAGGGTACACATTAAATGAAAAGAAATCAAAACTAGTGCCCTCTCAAGAGATAGTATTCCTGGGTGCAAGCTTAAATACAACTGCCCAGATGGCCTATCTCACGCCAGACAAACAAAGGCAACTGACTCATTACTTTCAAATGATGGCAACAAAAACCCAGCTCCCTGCAAGAAAAATTCTGCAGGCCCTGGGCTTCATGGCGTCCTGCATTCTACTAATTCCCTATGCAAGACTGCATATGAGGAAACTACAATGGTATCTAAAAAGTGTTTGGACTCAACATTGTCACAGCCTGGAGACAATCATAACTTTAATTCCCTGCGTACAACAGGAGTTTCGATGGTGGTCCGAGGCCTGTCACCACAACAAGGGACAGCGTTTCACCTTACCCACAGCCAGGCAGACAATAACAACGGATGCATCGGATTATGCCTGGGGGGCACATACGGCAGGAAAATGTATTCAGAGCACGTGGCCCAAGGGGCAAATGCATTTTCACATCAATCAGAAAGAGATGCTAGCTGTACAAAATGCCCTGACAGCTTTCAAGTACCTACTACATCCAGGACAACTTCTAATAAAGATGGAAAACACCACAGTTATGTGGTATATAAACAAGCAAGGGGGCACACATTCCTTCCCCCTATGCAGGCAAGCCATGACTTTATGGAACACAGCACTGACCTATCAAGTACATCTGCAGGCACAATTCCTGCCAGGAACAAAAAATACACTGGCAGACAAACTAAGCAGAAATCTCATGGACCCTCATGAATGGAAACTAAATCCACAGGTGTTCGGCATGATGATAAGAAAATGGGGAAGCCCAGACATAGATCATTGTGCCTCCCCTCACAATTGCCAACTGCAGAAATTCTGCACAAGAACTTATCACTCTCAAGCATGGAAAGTGGATGCTCTATCATTCAGCTGGAAAGCCCTGACAGTCTATGCCTTCCCTCCAATGCCTCTTCTTACCAAGGTGCTCCTAAAAGTAAGACAAGAAAGACCAAAAATGATCCTGATTGCACCAGAATGGCCACGCCAGCACTGGTACCCAATCCTAAAGAGTTTGTCTCAAGGCCCAGCTTGGCCATTACCTCAAATGCCTCATCTTCTGACTCAACAAAATGATCAGATTCTGCACAGTCAACTCAGAACCTTAAATCTGGCAGCATGGCAGATAATGTAGCCACTCAGACTGCACCTCTCTAAAGCTGTTATGAATGTCGTTTTAGATGCCAGGAGGCCCAACACTAGGAAATCTTCTGCAGAAAAATAGAAGAGATTCTGTGCTTGGAACCAGGCACAAGGGCTCGAACCACTTGTTCCAAATATACCTCAGATTTTACAATACCTAACTGAGATGCTGGACAAAGGCCTTTCTTTCTCATCAGTTAAAATCCATGCCTCTGCCATTTCAGCTCACTACAATACGAAACCTCCTATATTTCACATCCTCTACTAAGACAATACCTCAGAGGGGCAAAAAACATAAGACCCCCCAAGGAGAGCACCAGTACCAACTTGGGATCTCAGTTTTGTTTTAGAAAAACTGACGCTGCCTCCTTTCGAACCAGCCAGCACAGCTGATATAAAATTCTTATGGAAAACTGCTCTGCTCCTAGCAATAACTTCAGCAAGAAGAGTCTCAGAGTTACAGGCATTAATGGTTGTGGAACCTTACCAGGACAGGGTTTCTTTTAGGACAAACCCAACTTTCATGCCAAAAGTGGTTTCCAGTGTGGCCCTGAACCAAAGCATTCATTTACCAACTTTCTACCCAAATCCCCAGAATAAAGGGGAGAGACTTCTGCAGGCTTTGGATATACACAGACAGCTACGATTCTACTTGGACAAAACAAAAGCTTTCAGAAAAACTGAGCAACTGTTTGTAGCCTATGCTGCAGGATCACAAGGAAAGCCCATCACAAAGCAGACAGTTTCAAAATGGATAGTACACTGCATCCGCTTCTGTTATGCACAACATGACAAATCAGTGCCTAAGGACATTAGGCCACATTCAACCAGAGCAGCAGCCACCTCAGCAGCCTTTCTCAGAGGGGTATCAACCAAAGACATTTTAGAAGCTGCAACCTGGATCTCAGTGCACACTTTCACCAAGCACTATCACTTACCTCTCTACTCTAAATCCAGAGCAGGCTTTGCCACTGCAGTTCTGCAGGGCCTAGTAGCCTCTCCAAATCCAGTTTAGACCCAGCCGCCCAACCTCCGCTTTGGGATTCAACCCAAGTGTAATGACTGCAACAGTGAAACACGATGAACATAGTACAGTTGTGTACCTACCATAAATGTAGATGTTTGAGTGTATTCACTGTTGCAGTCCAGGTTCCCCACCCACCATCCCCCTCTTCATTGCTGGGACTTTTCTGTACTTCTCATCTCACCTTGCATGGTTCCTTTAACAATAGGTATATTCTGGGACACATTTGTACCAATGTTTATATAGGCTTAACTTCCATTATATAATTGAGTGATAAGATTAATAAAACTATTAGAGAAATTTAACTCCTTCAATAAAATAAAAAGATATTCCCAATTAACTGGATTTGAAAGCACAGTTGATGTCTAAACTGACAAGTTAAATTATTCTTTAAGATTTTCACTGATTCAATTAAAGTTATTGTTCTTTTAATGTTATCATAGGAAGTTCTATTAATTATAAAACCTGTTTGGTCCATGTCTACCAGGGAAGGTATTTTTTTTTAAGTCTGTTAGCATAAATAGACATAAACATTTTATAATCTATATTTAACAAAGAAATGAGTCTGTACGAAGAACATTTTGTAGGGTCTTTATCAAGCTTTAATGTAGGAGAAATAAACATATACTTCCAAGAAGGGGGCATTATGTTTTTATTTTGGGCAATGTTGAATACTGTGCGTAACAAAGTTAAAGCTTTGGTAGGTAACATTTTATAGATTTCAGAAATTATACCATTATTTCCAGGAGCTTTATTTTATTTAAGTTTAGTAATTTGATATTGTATATCTATAAAATATATTTGTTTATCTATTAGTTTTGTGTTTGTGATGATCTGTTTTTCATGTTTTTATTGATAACTTATTGAATATACCTTGTAACAATCATAGTGTTAGAGTGGTTTATTTTTAAGAAACATTTTCTGAAATCATTTAATATATTAAGTAAACCAGAAACCATTTTTCTTTTTGTTGGAGAATATATTTCGTTTATTTGATTAAACTTATTTAACCGTTTAGTTTTGTTGGCTAGAATATTCATAGATCTAGGATTTATAGAAACATTTACAAGTTTAAACTTCTCTAAATTAATCATGGATGTTAAGTTGTCTATCTTGCCTTCATTCTTGCTGGATGGGTTCCTCGGCTCCGACTCGGCCACTCTAAAGCTCGAGAGTTGGTTCCACCGGCTCGAGGCTCCCCTTATATCCCACAATGCTAGGCGATAGTTACCTCAGATCTCGTTTGCCGCTACAGCTTCGAGGTTGGTTTTTCTACCGGTTCCTGGTGAGTTTTAGCTTTTTCTCTAAAAAAGTTACTCTTTTTACCCCTTTTTTAGTTTAATTATTCTTAAATTAGTGTAGTTCATTCAACTCTATCCCCGAACCTAATTTTTTCCCGTTTCTTGTTAAAAGAACTTTTAGTTCTTCCCTTGGGCCTTAGGCCTTCCCTTCCCTAGGGAGTGTTTGTGTAATGTACTATTTACTGTACTTTATTTTTAGTATTTTTACTAAAGTTTGTAATTTTGACAGGGTATAACTGGTGTGTTTGAGTGTGTGTTTGTGTTCACCAGTTAGGCTATGTCTAAAGAAGCAAAGGTCTCCGGATTCAAGAAGTGTGATGCGTGCTGTCAGAAAATGTCTCTGACAGACGCTCACACTTCTTGTGTCTATTGTCTGGGGCCTTTGCACCTGCAGGACTCCTGTGCTGTCTGCCATGGCTTCAGCCCCAGGGTCCTGCAGGAAAGAAAAAACAAGCTTATATTGAGAGGCTTGTTGAAGCCTGAGGATTCCCTGTCTGTCTCAACAGGGAAGCCCTCCAAGGCATCGAGGTCTTCGGCTCCGGCTTCTGAGCCGAGACCTCAGGTTGTTCAACCTTGCCTTTATCGGCTCCGGCTGGAGCCGATAAGACTCAGTCCACAGTTTCTGTGGCTCTCGGCTCGGCCGGAGCCGAGGTTATCGAGGTACCCGTGTCGGCTCAGACAAGATCTTCGGAGCCGACAACCAGAAAGAGGTCTAGGTCACCTTCTCTTGGCTCCGCTCATTCGGCTCCAGGATCTCCCCTGCTGTCTGAACGGAGCCAAAGGTCTCATTCCTCTAGGTCATCGAGGCTGTCCGATCATGACCTTCAGAGGGTGGTGAGTCGACTACTCAAGTCTGAGGCACTAGCCCAGATGCTTCAGAGCCCGACTCATCAGTCGGTGCCTGCCCCGTCCATCAACTCTTTCCTCCTTCGACTCTCTTGAGTTCGAGCCGGGTCGTCGGAACCGAGACTGTGGTCACCTCGGAGCCGAGACAATTGTCTTCGGCCCGCGTCGGCTCCGTTTTCTTCCATGGAGGAATCTCGCGCCGGACTTCCCTCGTCGGCTCGGGGGTGAGTGGCATCGACCCTTGTCCGACCCCCTCTCCTCTCGGTGCTTCGGCGCTGGTGAGTTCGGCTCCGACATCGCCTCGGAGCCATCACTGTCGGTGCCGAGGGGTCCTTAGCTCCTCGGAGCGGGACCTCTGGCTCTGCCTGACAGGGGTGCTTCGAGGTCATGCGGAGTGTGTTAGAGCCTGGCTCTACTCCACAGTCGGCTCCGTCAGCCCCTCCCTCTATGCTGCCTCAGGGTAAGTCGACTCACTCCCTCATCCCGGACCGCAGAGAGCCAACTCCTCAAGAGCTCCCTTTGGGGATTTCATCCTCTTCCGAGGCCTCTCCTGATTTGGCAGAAGAGCCCCCTCGGAAGAGGAAGTGCAAGAGGAAGCACATTGACTCACCTGAGTCTATCACGTCGGACACAGATCTGGATGATTCTGAGGGTTCCCCCCGTTCCCCTTCTGAAGATGTCTCATTTGCAGACATTCTGGAGATCCTTAAACAGAGGGGAAATTGGCCAGCCCTCAACCCTTCGGAGGACGAATCTGTGTATCTTGAGGCTTTTGGCTCTCGTCCTTCCACCTCCTGGGTGTCCCCCCCCTTCGACCCCCTCATGCAGGTGGTTGCTAAAAAGGCATGGACGGCTCCTGATTCAGTGGACCCCACTCCCAGGAGGCCCTCCAAATTCATCACAGCTCCATCAGACAAAGAATTTTTATCAAAAGGAGTCTCTGTGGATGCTATGGTGGTAGCTGCCGCCACAAAGAAGGAACTGACTGATCCTTCAGTGCCTGTCCATCCACCTAACAAGGAATCTAGGTCCATGGATAGGTACGGGAAGCGGATGTTCTCCTCAGCGACATTTACTATGCGTTCGCTGAATTACCTGTGCCATTTCACTCGTCTTCAAAGGGACTTGATCAAAGAAGCGAGTGAAATGCTGAAGGACCCTACAGCTACGGGTTTCCAAGAGAAAATGAACACGCAGCTAGCTATCCTTAATTCTATTTCCAACTCCTCCATGCACCTCCTCTCTTATGCGGCCGATGGAGCGAGCAGAGCCGCAGGAACAGGGGTAGCCTTACATAGGCACGCCTGGATGCGGCTATGCAATTTTGCGGAACCTTTCAAGACGTCTTTCACGAACTCCCCTTTTGATGGATCATCTCTTTTTGGTCCACAAGTGAAAGAGACCCTGACTAGGTGCGAGACTGATGGCAAGACCCTTTCTGCCGTCGGAGTGCGACTATCTACGCCTTCTAGGCCTTCCCCCAAAGGCCAGCAGCGGCGGAAGATGTGGTTCCGTAAACAATCTCAAGGGACTTCGCCTGACGACAGAGTCGGTTCCCGCCAGAGGCAGAGGGGGAACAACAATGGTAGACGCCGCCCTAGAGGCAGAGGGGGTCCGCAGAACCAGGGCAATCGAGAAACGTCCTCCGATAAGCCCTTTCAGCATCCCTGAGGTGTTGCCCGACTGCCCATCTTCGGAGGCAGTCGGGGGAAGATTATCACTGTACCCAGAAGCCTGGCTATCATTGACACAAGACAAATGGGTACAGTCCATCATTTCCGAAGGTTATTCTATCCCCTTTCTTCGTTTTCCAAATCAGTCAAAAAAATCCCTTCCAGATGTTCCACCCGCTCAAAGGGATATAGCAGCTTTGGAAATTTCAAAACTGCTTGCAAAAAGAGCTATCCAGCCAGTGCCAGCAGACCAACTAGGATCCGGAATCTACTCAAGGTTCTTTTTAGTTCCAAAGAAAACAGGGGACTGGAGACCAATTTTGGATCTCAGTATCTTGAACAGATCGGTCAAGAAAACAAGATTTCGGATGGTCACGCTGCAATCCATTCTTCCCCTATTGGGAAAAGGAAACTGGATGTGCTCTATAGACCTTCAGGACGCGTACTATCACATAAAATGAACAGACGCCCCAGAAGATTCCTCCGCTTCAGGCTGGGAACCAGTCATTTTCAATTCAGGGCCCTGCCCTTTGGTCTCACCACTGCCCCCCGGGTGTTTACCAAATGCATGGCAGTGGTAGCTTCTCACCTGAGACGACAAGGATTCCAGGTGTTTCCATATTTGGACGACTGGCTCCTCACAGCTCCCACCAAGCATCTCCTTCTGATGGCCAGAGATTACACTTTTCGCCTGTCAAAAACTGGGTATCTCAGTAAATTGCGAAAAGTCTGTGTTGTCGCCTTGTCGTACTATTACCTACATAGGCTAAATTTAGATACTGTAAACATGTCTGCAACACTAACGAACCAAAGGATATCAGACATTCAAAAATTGGTATCACTACTTCTCAACAACAACAGAGCCAAAGCCAGGTTAGTTCTAAAAGTGTTGGGAATCATGGCAGCGCCATACCTCTCCTTCCATTGGCCAGATACCACATGCGGATCCTTCAGTGGATGCTTTTTCTCAATGGTCATACCAGGAACTTCCAATGTCTCACACCATTATGATCACGCAAGCATGCAAAAAGCATCTCATGTGGTGGATGTCTTCCCCCCAGCTCCTGTTGGGGAGACCATTTGTTCCACCTCCTCCGGTTGCTACTCTGACAACGGATGCCTCCCTGATCGGGTGGGGGGGGCATTATCAGGGCAGGACAGTCCAGGGCACATGGCAACCAAACGAATGCCACTTGCACATAAATGTTCTGGAGATGAGAGCAGTGCTTTTAGCGTTGCAAGCCCTTCAAGACTCTCTTCCCTTGGGAACGATTGCAATCCAGACAGACAATATGTCTGTAGTGTGGTACATCAACAAACAAGGCGGAACCAGATCATACCCCTGTGTCGAGAAGCACTCAGACTGTGGCAATGGGCGATTTCTTCTCAGCGTTTTCTGATAGCAACGCACATCCCGGAAGTCCAATCACATTGCGGACAAGTTGAGCAGAGCTATTCTCATGCCTCACGAGTGGTCTCTGAAAGACTCTGTAGTGAGAGAGATTTTTCTCAAGTGGGGTCAGCCTTGCTGCGATCTTTTTGCTACTCCCCAAAGCAGCAAGTGCAGAGAATACTTCACTCTATTCCCTTTACCAGGCCAACCCAGCAGGGACGCTAGTCCAAGTTTGGCCCGGGACTTCTGTATGCATTTCCTCCTTTCCCACTGATCTCTCAAGTGATACAGAAAGCTATCGCTCAGAAGGCCTCATTGATCCTCATTGCTCCTTACTGGCCTCGGCAAGTGTGGTTCCCCTTTCTGCATCGATTTCTTTTGGAGCGACCGTGGAATCTGGACCTAGTTCCAGATCTTTTGATCTATCAGTCGGGTCAGTTTCATCGCTCCCTCCCCTCTCTGAACCTCACTGCTTGGTTCCTCCACTTCCAACCGTAGCCAGGCTTCCTCAATTATCTCACTCTGTTAGAGATATTTTGATAGCTTCCCATAAATCTTCCACTCGGAAGATTTATTTGAGTAAGTGGAAACGCTTTTCATATTGGGCACAAGGAAAGGACATAGATCCTTTCACCGCTTCCATCCAACTAGTCCTTGATTTTCTTGCTGAACTCTTCCATGCAGGTTCATCTCCATCTACTCTTAAGGTTCAATTGGCAGCTATTTCTAATTTCCATGTGGGTATTTCTGAATCCGCCCTAATGTCCCACAAACTCTGCAAAGCCTTTTTGAAAGGAGTTTTTCTTCTCAGACCTCCTGTAAGAAATCCTCCTTCTCCTTGGGACCTAAATTTAGTTCTTGCTTCTTTGATTCTTTCCCCTTTCGAACCTGCAGCTTCATGTTCCTTAAAGTTATTATCATGGAAAACTCTCTTTCTGGTGGCTATCACATCAGCTAGAAGAATTTCAGAACTTCAAGCACTCAGTTGTCGTTCTCCTTACCTTGTGTTCCATAAGGACAGAGTTTCCTTACGAACTAACCCGTCCTTTTTGCCTAAGGTGGTTTCAACATCAAATCTAAACCAATGCATTGACCTCCCTGTCATCTTTCCGGAGTATTCAAATAGGTCTGAACAAAAATTACACTGTCTGGATGTTCATCGTCAATTAAGGTACTACTTGGACAGGACGAAACAATTCAGAAAATCTGATCAGCTGTTTGTCTCCTATGCGGAAAGCAGAAAGGGACTTCCAGTTTCAAAGGTATCTTTATCCAGATGGCTAACATCTCTGATTACCCTTGTTTATGAGATTAGACACCAAAAACTGCCTAATAAGCCTAAAGCCCATTCCACCAGAGCTTTGGCTACTTCTCTAGCCTTCCAAGACAGACTGCCTATTGACACCATTTGTGCAGCGGCTACTTGGGCTACTCCTCACACTTTTATTTCCCATTATAAGTTGGATTTAGCTTCTAGGCATAGAGCTAATTTTGGTTCCACTGTTCTCCGGAGTCTGTTCCGTTAGGCCACCCGGGACAAGGTGCTAGGGACGCGGTCCCATCCAGCAAGAATGAAGGCGAGATAGACAACTTAACATATAGAAGTTATGTTCTTACCATAACGTTCCATGTTAGTTGTCTTCTTCTCGCCTTCTTCTTGCGTCCCACCCTCCTACCCCCTGGCCTGGACAGACCTAGAGGAGTGGTGATCGTGACCTCTCTTTCTACCACCTCTTTCTTAGCTATTATGCATATTTCTTGTTTCAGGATGTAGGTCACCCTTCTTCTTCCTGTTGTTAGAGGTGGATTCTGTTTTTTACAGTCATACTGTTTTCTGTTATAAGCTGGGGTTAGCTTACAAACGAGATCTGAGGTAACTATCGCCTAGCATTGTGGGATATAAGGGGAGCCTCGAGCCGGTGGAACCAACTCTCGAGCTTTAGAGTGGCCGAGTCGGAGCCGAGGTCGGCTCCGAACCCATCCAGCAAGAAGAAGGCGAGAAGAAGACAACTAACATGGAACGTTATGGTAAGAACATAACTTCTATTTTTATGATTTAATATTTCTAAGTATTTATTATTCAAAGTATTTATTTCATTTATTCTAACTTTCTTATCCAAGTCTCTTGAAACATGAAGTCTTAAACTATCTAGTTTTGATTGTATGTCTTGGAGTTCTTTATCCCATGAGTTTCTTTTCTTTTCTTTTTATACAAATCAATAATTTTACCATATAGGTAAGCTTTTAGAGCATCCCAGGTATATATTTCAGATGTTTCCTGTGTGTTAAGTTCAATAAAATTTTGTATTTCTGTAGAGATAAAATTAGTAAAGTATTTTAGTTTAGTTGTATAAGCTGGTATCCTCTTAATTTGAACATTAAAGTTAAAATATACTATAAGATCAAAAGTATCTGAAAGAGGGCATGAAATCACTTTCAAGTTTGATAGAGAATCAGGCTATTAGAAATTAAAATCCCATCTATTCTTGAATATGAATTATATCTGTGAGTAGAATGTATAGAACAATGATTTAGCATCTGCAAAATTATTAATATCCTTCAGCATGTATGAATCTGAGAATTTGTTTAATAGTTTAGCTATTGCTGTAATTTTTCTTTTGCCATTAATACTAGAGTTTTTATATCTGAAATACAATTGAAATCTCCAGCTAGAATAATAATATCCTTGGAGAACTGTACTATATGTTGTTTTACTGTTTTTAGTCCAATGCCAGGTATCCATTATATATTTAATAAAGTCAAGATTTTATTATTTAATTCTATAACAACTGAAGATAACATCCCTTTATTATCTTTGTATGTGTCAATTATTTTCGGCATAGGTAATGTATTTTTCCTTAGTATGACCACTCCTCTTTTTTTGTGTGTGTCTTCAGAGCTAATCAAAATTCTATAAGATATGGTATCCAATTTTGTAATATCTTCAGTTAATAAATGGGTTTCTTGGAGAAATATTAGCTGAGAGTTATGTAGTTTGATACTTTTTTAAAGATCTTTTCTTTTTAAGATTATTTAATCTATTAATGTTTAATGATATACAATTTAAAGATGCCATAAAATGTTTGTATTTCTTAGTAATACTTGTTGACTAATTTTTCCATTTTCCATGTTTTTAGAACACAATAAAAATTGATTTATAAAGAATACAATTAAAAGCTGTATATGAACTATATAAAACATTTTACCAATAAAATATGCTTATATCAAATTCAACTGTGTGAAACTTGGTGAACATCATAAGAACTATTAACAGAAATTTGCAACATATACTAATAACATAAAAACACTCTAACACCCCCTGGAGTTAAAAGCTCCGAATTTGAGTGACATCTATCACTCAAATTGACCATCTATCTAGTAACAACACTCACATCCCCGTCTAGATATATATGTTGTATACTTGAAAATAAAATATACTTTTACATTATTAGGCAGTATATGTGACTAAAAAAGAAAGATTATAGAGTATGCCTAATACATTTTTATATACTCATTCAAGAAACATACTAAGACAAATCAAATGTAACTGTTTCATTTTGGATTTATGAAATAATATATCATTAACATTGTATCAAGTCATCATATGTTTATATATATATAAAATAAAAGCGTGATGTTTAAGTTTCTAGTGGTATGTATGTTAGATGTTTGAGTTTATATACTCAAATTTTTTATAGATATTTGTTGTACAAAGTTGAACATTTCACTAAGTAATATAATGTGGAAATTCCTCTATGCAAGTCAGATTGAGTCTATAATATTCTATTCTCCTTTAATGTGCGTGGATGCATGATATGAATGCATTTGTATTTCCTTTTTCTTCCTTCTTTTTTTATCAAGTGCGACTTGAATGTGTGTATGAGGAGGTTAGAAATGTCGTTCTATATTATGCAAGCAACTTTTAAACAATAAATGAATGTTGCATGTTAAGCTTTGGTAGATTTTTTACTACAAAAAAATATATATATATATATTTTGCATATATTATTAAAGACATATTGTTGGACATCTCATGAGCTATGTTAATGTGAATTACATTTCTTCCTTCAACATTTCTGCACATACAAATCTGAGCACTGAAAACATCTAACAAGAGATGAAATATACAAGATGAAAATGAACAATAAAGCATTACTACCCAATAAAAAATACTATAAAACAGTTTGCATTTACCCCACTAACAAAAGTAGTGATAAAATGCCGCTCATTGACATGGGCTATCCTGTTCTCCACTTCAAGTTCCAAACTTAGTGACATAAAGCCATATCCTGACTATTACCCATCTGCTTAACAGACATCCAGGAATGGAGAACATTTGAAATGGATGTACCACATCGAGGAATGACAGCAGCAAGTGTGAAAATAATAAAAACAATTCCACAGGATATCCTAGTGTAACAATGCCAACCACACGAATTATCACACTATAGACCAGACAAATAAACACCAAGAAAAAATAACAGCTGTTACCCATACAAGGAATATACAGATCTACAGGGAGTTTATGGAAAATATGTAATGAGTGCGCTGCACCCTCCCCCCTATCCAAGTATCGAACATGTACAAAGTGTTCTGTAACATGCCAGTAATGAACATAGCCAGTGCAGAAACAAGCACAACAACTGAAGAAGTGCAGGATAAATACAGGAGCCCAGCGGATATCCTAATCACATATTTGCCCCTCACATATCATTATCCCAAGAGTTCTATTTTTGACTAACCTTCTATTTTGGCTTTATAGGGAAACATAAGATTCAGTTCACATTTCCTTTCTTCTTTTAGTGAATTCATCACTGTGGATCTTACCCTTTCTGTCTTTACATAGTCAGGCATCATTACTTTAATGGCTGAAATTATCTATGTAGTATCTAACAAGAATCAGTCTTCTTGATCATAATGTTCCACCCTCAGAGAGTCCGATGTCTCTTCCTTTTGACTTCCTGGCTGGGAACCACCAAGAGTCCTTACTCTTGGCCTTGTAACTCCCTCTGTAATGAGAGACGGACATCTATGCTATGTTGTTCTAAACTCTTCCTTTTAACTGAATTTCTGCAGGAGTCCCATATTATCTGCTTCTGTATTATTTATTGTTTGAAGTAAACATAGCAGCTCAGCAGTTAAACAGTGTTTTCAAAGCAAAACACAAGTAGTTGTAGAATTTAGAAAGAATGGTGTACAGCGGACATTAGGCGTGGCCCTGGATTATTGTGAATGCAGAAGCTGTCAGAGGGATCACTAAGACATTGTTTTTGGTGTAATTTGAAATTGTTCTAGCTTCTTGGAGGAAAAAAAAAACTTTGTACACAGTTTGAAGAATATGTTACAGCTTAGCCATGGGATAGCAAGTAAGTTGTGACACACACAAAAATTTGTCTTTTTTTTTTTGTCTTTATTGCAGAGGAGGATTCAGAAAGACTGCATCTGAGGTTGCAGCCACAGCAACGCTGTTTACAATGCATACATGATGAGCCCTAAGGTTCATTAGCAAAGCATATGGCCAAGTCAGTATGCTCGATAAGCAGTTCCTTGCTCTGCCACACTTAGCGACCCTTAAGGTCCTGGTAGACCAACCAGTGGCCAGAGAAAAGTACAGTCAGCTGTTGTAAACAGTGACCGTGCACAGACATTTTAGGTTACTTGTCACAATTATGCTCACAGGTAGTACTGCTAAGGTGCTGATATATTATTGTAACGAAGACAAAATATATGCAGAGAAATGTCTAAAGCAAAAACAGGAAAAAAACTGACAGAAGACTGCAAAGGGAGCTGCAGGCTAAATCAGGGATGTAAAACCTAATGGATAGGGGGGTATGACACATTTACACAAGTATCAGTCTAAAATATTGGAAATTAGAAAATGTGAAACTCACGATTAGGTAGGATACAATAAACTAACATGATATACCCACCTACACCAGTCCTGACATAATCAGAGTTTTATCACTGTGCCTGTACCTTAATTTAAATGTCATGAAAAAATACTCAGTCAGAAAAAGGCATGTCAGGGGAATACTACATATTTGCAGAATGACAGCAGAAAAAAAAGGACTCTCCTCAAGGGATTTGAACCCTTTACTCTTTTCACTGGTGTTCTGCAAAACCCTTCATTTATAAGGTATACAATAGCAGACATCTAGAAATACTAGAGAGATGCCTTCACTCTCAGGTCTCAGACTACCTCCTTACTAACAACCTCCTTTCCATTACTCAGCATGGTTTCCGACCAAACCATAGCACCACCACTGCCTTACTCTCCTTTACTAACACTATCCTTCAACATAAAAACAATGGCTATCTCTCCTCTGCTACTTTCCTAGACCTATCTAAAGCATTCAACATGGTCCCACACAAACAACTCATCTCTGTCCTCCATAGCCCATCCTTCTTTCAATCAGTCACCAACTGGTTTCAGAGTTGCCTGTCTGACTGCCAACAATCCGTTGAATGGCAGAATGACATATCACCCAACAGAATACACCAAATTGCTAGGAGTTGAAATAGACAATAAACTAAAACTTGACATTCACATATCCATGACCATAAAAGAAATCCACAAAAAACAAGAAGCATTATACAGAAATGAGCAACTTCTCACCAAAGTCACAAAGATTTCAGTAGCAAATTCCCACCTTATCTCCACCCTACTTTATGCCTCTCCAGTATATACCAACCTAAGGCAATGCAATCTAAACAAGCTCGAGACCTGCTACAACAAAATCGCCAAATTTGCCACAGGGGCATCGTACCCGTAGTCACCACTGTCTTTCCCTTGCTGAACTGGGCTGGCTTGAACTCCCTCACCTCCTTCAATGGTATCAATTCACACTCGCCCACATACTAGTAAACTATCCACGAAAATTCCCATCCCTCCAGAATCTACTCCAACCCTGTTGCATCACCAGACCACTAAGATCCAGCAACAAAAATCACTTACAGGTCACTAAAAGCCAATACCTCTGCTGGAGAAGCACTATTCTCTTGTGCCATAACCAAATTATGGAACTCCCTCCCACCCACAATTACCTCTGTACCATCATGCACCCACATCAAAACATTACGAAAAGTGCACCTAAAAACATGCTGGCTATGCCCTTGCAACTCCCATCACCCACCCCCTTTCTTTCCACCCCACTAGCTACCTTGATTATAGCAAGCTCGGATGCTTATAAGCCTAACTACTACTTATACAACAGGAACTTCTTATTGTAACAATTGTTAATCTGTTATGTACTTCGCAGATGATAAAGATTCTGATTGTCTACTGATATACTATGTTCTTCATCTGTAACTCTGTAATTTTTAATTGCTATGTTGATCAAATTGTTATGTAAATCCAATGTAACTACTGTCTGTATATTTTAACTGTGGAGCTTTTCTCCCCGGGACTCCGCTGAAAATGGACCTACGTCCAATTGGACAATCCCGGTCAACAAATGTAAATAAATAATCAATAAAGTCATTCTGAAGGTATCATGGAAGCTTATAGCATGTGGATGTTGTACATTTGCACAGTGGAAGCTGAAAAGTAAAAATAAATAAGTAAAACACAACCTTTAGGGTATTTGAACACCAGATTCTGTGCACTGTTGCTCTTAAATCACTTAAAAAAGTTGAGCCATGTAGGCAGTTATACTCAAAGTATAAGTATTAATTACCCTATTGCATATTTGACAACTTCTGCATAATGAAGCTTAGCTGATTTGAGCAACCGATGGCATCCATGGGCAGTGTAAGTAGGAGTAAGATCACAATTTTATTAGAATTTATTGTTGCTAAACAATGAGCAGTGCCATCCATAATCTTGTCAGTTGTACATGGGCGTAGAAAGTGTTGTCCATGATTAGTCACACAAAGTACGACCACAGAAAGAAGTGTTTTAGAAGCCCTTTTTGGGTATGTGTTTTGAGTGTTTCTGTACTGTTTGACCAGTTTAAAGGTTGGAAATGGGAGTATAGGAAAGAGGTGATAAGAAGCAAGCATCAGTTGGAACAGATGGTGAGCAAATAAGGAAATAACAGGATGGAGGTGGGGTAGGATGCTTAAACTTTTTTGAGATGTGCTCGTTTTTTAAGAGAGGAGAAAGCTGGTGAAGGTTAGAAGGATAGGTTTAGCCCATCCTCCCATTCAGTCTGCAGGTGGAAGATTAACAGCAGGAGCAATTTAGCCAGACAAATGTGTGCCCATGGTCAGAGATATGTAATAAGTGACCTGGGAGCTTTAAGAAACACCAGTGCTGATATCTTGCAGTTAAAAGGGAAGGAAATAAACATGCTTACATAAACACAGTAGATGGTAATATGTGGAATGGATTCATAAAGAGGAATGAAAAACTGAAGTAACTGGAATACGAAACAAAACCAGTGAAGAAGGGACTGCGTACTGAGTTACAGTGTGTGAAAAATAATTTGGAAAACATTTATTAACAATGATGTACTGGTTTAAGAAAATTACTGCAGACAACTTGGATAAATCCTCCAGTTGCAAGAGACAAATTACAGGGTGCAAATACAGGCAACAGTACGATAATAGGCAAATGACAAAAATACCATACATCTCAAATGTCCCTAATTTTTCAGAACTCTCGTGATTTTTTTTTATCTGAATTTTGACCTGTGCCCCATAACTTTCTCAGGTAATCAGTGCTGATTACTTTTAAGTCAATAATGTGATAGTTTACACTTGCATTACTGTTTAGAAAATGTGCATTGATGCAAATAGTCTTATTTTAAATGCATCACAGTGCTATATAAAAATAAAATATTTTATTTTTACAGCCTTTGCAACAGTTATTTAAGAATTTTGTTTTCTCAGGAATCCCTGACAAATAAAGTTGGAAGGTTTGCAAAACAGTGAGTTACCGAATAGTAGGTAGTAAGGATTAAAGTTTGTCAACAGAAAGAGGCTATGGTGCAGCAGAAGCAAGTGTCACACTGAAAGTAGGTGGAAACCACAAGGCAACAGTGCATGAACTCCATCTCCTATTGTGAGCTAGCAATAATAGCAGCAAACCGCTCAAATTACCTTTGCCACTTTGACAGATATGAATTGGAAGTGTTTACTGGAAGGGGGTGATGAGTTTAAGGACTACAACTCCGGCATAACAAAAGAATGGAAACAGGCCAGTTTAGAATGATAAAGAAGTAACAGGCACTGAGAATACTCTTCTGTGTGATTATCCCTGTTTGTCATTTAAGTAGTCCTTGAAAGGCAAGAAATGGTAATAAAACCTAACTAACTAAAAAAAAAAAGCAAGGTATACGTGAAAACACATGTAAAGTCATTGCATTGACAGGAGCTTAGGTGCTATATTGTATTTTAAAGCCAAACACTGCATTGTGGGATACCTGGAGGTACACACACACAAAAAAATCAAATGCCAGTCCCTGTGTTGGCAGACTGTAATTTCATTTAAAAATATCAAAAAGTATATAGAGTCCAAAAGTGGTGGTGTAGGAAACCTCAAGACATGATGAAATAAATGTGTTTTTTTCAGTCTATGGGTGTTGTTCTCTTGTAAGAGTACTGTTCATCATTGTTTGAACCAAGCTGAACTGAAGTGGGTTACCAGCCACAACTCTGAGCTATGATACCAGACAACTAAATGCTTCTGAGCTTCCCAAGAACCATGTTGCCTGTTTTTTTTGGTTGATTATACTATTTACTGCACTTATTGTGTTCTGCTTGTTTAATAATGTTAATACTGTAAACTAAACTGCATTGTTTGTAATGCATTTCTCTGTCTGACTATGTCTATTAAATTGTATTTTGTTGCAGTTTTCACTGTTGCAAAGCTTTTTTTTTTTTTTTTTTTGCTCTTTAAACTATTGGCAAAGTAATTGTTGCTACTTTTCACTGCTTGCAAAGCATCTGTTCTGTTTTCCTGCCAAGCAGTGTTTCAAATAACGGAGTTGTTTGCTGTTTAAAACATTCTTAGTTATCTCCTTGCATTTTTACTGCTGTTTAAAATGTTTCTTAGCATCTCACTGCTGTTTTTCTGCTTTTTAAAACTTTTTTTTTTTTAGTGTTTCCCACCTAACTTAGTGTAGCTAGTAGCTGTAGCATAGTCCAGATACAGGTTTGCTGCATCTGGATCTGTATGTAGTGGCTGTTGTATTCTGCGCACATTTTCCAATCTATCTTTGATTGGAAGGGGCCCTTCTGCACCCTTGTGAGAGAAGTGTGCTGCTTGGAACTTGTCTGGTGAAGGGTGGTGATTGGTCTAGGGCTTGGAGTAAACTCCCATATTGATTCTCTTGAGATTTTTATTATTTTTTTTTTTAAATTTTTAGCTTCTGTTATTTCAGCCCTGCATTTGAGCAGGTTTCTGTTTGTTTAAACTGAGCTGAATTGAGGTGTGCTACCCGCCACAACTCTGAGCTGAGATACCAGATGACTCGAGGCTTCCAGTCTTCCCAAAAAATAAAAGTTGCCTGTTTTTTGCTTGATTATATGTGTTCATCTAGAATCATAGGAGGTTGCTAGGCTAATGGCCCCGAGGCCCTTACAGGCCTAGCCAAGTTTTTTCCCCCTCTTTTAATGATGCTGTTAGTAGACCTGACTCAACACCTGCAGCCCAGTGTTCAGAAGGGTGAATTTACGATTCCCTATCCAATTATCCAGATTACGCTTGAAGTGGGTCGGTGAAGGGCTTTGTTTTACTGGGATTGGAAGCTATTCCAGAGTAGGGGTAACCTTTTGGAAATGAACCGGTTGGCATAATGGTTAAGGTGTTTACCTTACAGAAACCAGGTGCTGGGTTTGATTCTCACATGGGGTAATTGCCTAGGCTTAAAATGGCCTGGAAGGGCAGTTAGCCTAGTACTAACCTATGAACCTCTCTCTCTCCAGCAAGATCTGTTAATATCGCTTGTCATGTTGAGGTCAGTAGAGGAGGTTCAGCGAGTACCATTTTTCTTGCTAATGTGTAACATTTCCATCAGGGCAGGGTCAGCAGTTGCCTTATAGGCTAGCAGAGGTCACCTTTGAGTAGTCTGTAGGACAGAGATTTTAGTCTAGTGGCATAGGACAGGTGTTGAACAGCTTGAATTTTCTTGGTAAGGTACTTCTGAGGTCTCTCCCCAATTGGTGGAAGTGCCTGGTGAGTTGCATACCAAAGGGTTTATTGTAGTCTATAATTGGTCTTATAAGAGAGGGGTACAAGGGGGTTATAACCTCTTTTTTTGTTGGAGGCAGTGCCCTTATTGATGATATAGGCAACTTAAAAGCCTTCCTCACCCCTGCGGAAACATGATGGTCGAAGGAAAGGTTGCTGTCAACCTGTGTGCCCAGATCTCTTACCATGGATTGGGTACTTAAGGTGTTCTTGTTAACTGTGGCACTCTGCAGGGATGTGTCTCTGGTTGAAAGGGATGATCACTTTTTAGCATTTAGCTTGAGCTTGTGAGTCTGGCACCAGTCGGTTTGAATAAGACCTTTCTGAAGGGTGACAGTGCCACTAGGGGATTCACTGATCTCGCCTAGCTTGCCGTCATCTGCAAACTTGTTAGCTACATACCTTTTGTTTTGGTCTGTACTTCTGAAAAGTAAATTTCAGACAATAGGGGGCCCAGCATAGAGCTGTGTGGTACTCCACTGGTTACTGGTCTCTAGGTGGATGAAAAGTCCCGTATTTTAACTGTGTGTTTTCTATTGGTGAGCCAGTTAGCAACCCACCTAACTATATGTTTACATTCAGTTGGGTAAGTTTATCAGTGATGCCTGAGTGGGGAATGGTGTTGAAGGTCTTCGCTAGATCTAAATAGGCACAGTTTTGCCCTCATCCATGGCTTTGGTTACTGTCTCAAGGAAGTCCACCAAATTCAGTAGGCACAATTTCCCTTTGATGAAACCAAACTGGGATGGGTCTGGTGCTTGGAGGTCACCTATATGCTTGTTGATGAGGTCCACGATGATTCTCTCCATTTCCTTGCATATGAGGCTGGTCAGACTTATTGGTCTGTAATTCCTGAGGTCAGCAGAGAAGCCCACTTGGTGGAGGGGGATGACAGTGGTAGTTTTCCAATTTGCAGGAACATATCCAATGCTTAGACTGTGGTTAAAGAGAGTACTCGAGGTGCTGCTAGCTCCTGTTTTAAGTAGTTTAGGACATGGCCAGAGGTGTTGCCTGGACCCATAGAAGACTTGTTTTTTGCCTTGGAAAGGGCATTAAGGACCTGTTCCTTAGAGATTTCTGGGGGAGGACATGTGGGAGCAATGCCTTGTGGTATGTTGTGTGGTGACAGGTTCAGCAAGAACTTCTCCCCCCATCTGCCACCAGGTTAGTAATATCACCAGTTTCAATATATGTTGTACCATTTACAAGTTCAATGCAAATCTGAGATTTTCCTTTAAGATTGCGTACGTAGCAAAATAATGCCTTGTGGTTACCCTTGTCTAGGGAGGCCAATTTAGATTCATAATCGGCTTTGCTTTTTTTCACTAGGTGTTTTATTTTCTTATTTAGTCCAATAAGAGAGTCCTTTGAGTTTAGGAACCATCTTCTACTGCTTTTGGACAGCAGTTTCTTTATTCTGTTGTATAGCGTGTTTATGGCGGATGTCCACCAAACAGGCTTGTTCTTACATGAGGAGCTTAATTTTATCCTGTCGAGTACAGCTTAGTTGACGCAAATGTGGAGGTGTTTATACAAGGTGTTGGCATAAACCTCAGCGTAGGTATCCTTGCCATCAGTAGGGGTAGAGGCTATGAAACTAAGTCTTGTAAGAGATTATAGTTTGCTTTGGAGAAATGTTTTAGTTTAATTACAGCTGTGGGAGGGTTAGACTCTGTTGTTACTTCTAGTGTGATTGACTTGTGATCAGATCTCACTAGAGATGACTGTACATTTGGGGTGTTGCAGTGATAACTCATGTTCATGAGTATCAGATCCAGGATGTTTGAACCCCTAGTAGGGATGTCCACTAACTGGTCCAGGGCATTGGAACTTACACATTCAAGATTCTCTTTAGATGAATACATTGGTACAGGTGTAGTTAGATCAATCTGTTGATGAGTACTTGAAGTCTCCCAAGACGAGGGTGTTTGGTATATTGAGAGACTCCAAGAGGTCCAGGAAGATATTTTGGGTGTCCTGGTTCATGGAGGGGTTCCTATAACTGGCGATAATCTGAAGAGGAATTTTACCTACAGAGAGTTGTACATGGAGAAGTTTGAGGGACTCATTTAGAAGTACCAATCTGGAGGAGGATTGGTCTTTAATATTTAATACTGTAAACTAAACTGTGCTGTTTGTACTGCATTTGTTTGCCTTACTGTGTCTGTTAGATCATATTTTGTTGCTGTTTTCACTATTGCAAAGCTATTTTTTAGTTGTTTTCACTGTTTGCAAAGTAATCGCTACTTTTCACTATTTGTAAATCATCTGTTCTGTTCTTCTTTCCCCCCAAGCAATGTTTTAGATAACTGATTTGTTTGCTGTTTAAAACATTCTTTAGTGTCTCCTTGCTGTTTAAAAACATTTCTTAGTGTCTCAGTGTAACTAGTAGCTGTAGCATAGTCCAGATACAGAAAGGACTAAGAAGTCCAAGGGACCCTTCTGCACCCTTGTGAGAGAAGTGTGCTGCTTGGAACCTGTCCGGTGAAGGGTAATTGGTCTAAGGCTTAGAGTAAGCACCCTTATTGGTTCTTTTGAGTTTTTTTTTTAAAAAAAAAAATTGTAAGTTTTTAGTTTCTGATATTTAAGCCCTGCATTTGAGGAGGTTTCGGCTTCCTTGCACGTCACAAAACACCTCATACTGCCATGCAACCGTGCTCCATAGCCAGACAGGTAATTTAGACAATATTTCCCTTGGGTACAGCTGTAGTACATTTGTGTAGTCCTCATCGGTAGTACCTCTCCAGTCTAAGAAGTCTTGCTAGTGAGCTGTGACCTGTTAAACCACCAGCCAAAAACCCCGTCAGAAATACCCATCTACAGAGCACATCCTAGACAGTCCTGAAAGCACCCAGTTTATGATAAGTTTTTCAAACCTAGCATTATGGACAGTTGTATTCCCCTTGTTTCTTCTTGCCACCTTGTTGACATGGGTCTCCTGAGGCAGTGTAGCAGCTGCCTCATGTACACTGACGGCCCTCTACTAATAACTCACTCTAGTACAGAGTGCGAGAGATGTATCTACACCAAGAATCTTGAATCCCTGCTCTCTCGCATTCAAAACAGTAACATTGAAGAGATTGTCAACTCACCCACTACTATTCATGCACATAGTGCCACTACTCATACACATAGTATTCATTCAACACATAAGTCAACATATGTGGAGGTTCTCTCAAAAAAAAAAAAAAAATTACTGAAGCACCAGAGATATCCAAAACAAAAGACTGCTAAAACTAATACATTTCCCACAGCACCCAAGACATACAGCAGCACCAGTGTCTCGCCTACCAGGTCTTTAAGACGTAACACTCATTTCCTTGTCATTGGAGATTCCAAAGTTAGACACACACATGTCCCACTCACTAGGTTAAATAAGGAGGAAGGTCATGGTCAGCTGCCTGTCCAGTGCCAGGATTCATCAGATCATGCATGCAGTCAGGTCTTTCGGCAACAAGTACCATTATGACTCTGTCATAGCTCATGTTGGAGTGAACGACCCGAGACGTACATCACTGAACTATATAAAAAGAGATAAAATTGAGCTCTGTGTCCCAGGCAGGTATGTCCCTAGCCTTGAGTAGCATATTACCCTCACCTAGAATGATGCTGCAGTATAGACAAAAAATGGTTGATTTCAATAATTGGCGTAGCTTTTGGTGTCGTTCAAAGGAGATCCAGTTTCTGTTAGCCTGTAATGTTATGGTCAACAAACTTTGCTGCTTTGCCAGAGACGGTTTGCACCTGGCACCACTAGGTTTTCGGCTGCTGGTAAAGGCTTTTGCCTCCCCCATAGTGCCTTTTTTAGGCAAGGTTTCAAAAACAAAATTGCCAACATAAAAATTGTCCACCATAAGAAAATACGGGTTATGCTGCTAAGTACTGCAAGCTTAAGTGAAAAACTGCACACCCTGGAAACACTTCTGTCACTGGAAGATGTAGATGTCTGTGTGGTCACAGAAACCTGGTTCAAAGCCTCCGAGAGTACCCCGGCCTTGCAAGGCTAGAATGCCTTCCACACCTTCAGGCAGTATTTCTATGAATATTAGAGAGAAATTCATCTCCCATCTAGTTAGACTGGACAACTTCATGGAGTTACTCCAAGTTCAGATTACTGTGGGTAAGACCCCCATTCAAGTCATAGCTAGTTATAGAGCCCCCTCCATGGATCATGATGTGCACGAGGCCTACTTGTACAAACTGGAGTCAGTTGAAATATTGCCACACACTCTGGTCATGGGGGATTTCAGTTATCCCACCATTGACTGGCAAACCAACTCTAGCCCTAACTCACTAGTGCAAAAGTTCCTTGACTTTATTAATCCAAGTGCCCTGGAACAAATTGTTCAAACCCCAACAAAAGGAACAGATATTCTAGATCTGTCCCTCACTAACATGACAAACAGATGCACCATCTCAACTGTCAGATCCTCATTAGTTAAATCTGACCACAAATCGGCCACCTTTGAACTGGCACTAACACCAGAACTCGCAAAGGGCGAAGTCTAAAAATCTTCACCAAAGTAAACTATATCCTCCTAGGGGAAGGTGTAAATGCATTCCAAACCCTCAACCTCAGCTGGAAGTGGTAACTACACCAAAGCTTACACTAAAGCCCTGTACAATCACTTGTATAAGTGTATAGACTCTGCTGTTCTAGAGAGAAACAAAGCCAGAGCCTCAAGTAAAAAAAAAAAAAAAAGAAAGCCACCCTGGTTGGCCTCAACAGACAAATAAGACAACATATCAAATCCTCTAAGGGTAACTTTGAGAAACTTAATCACAGCCAAGGATAATCGTAAGGCCTTTTATAGATGCATACGTAGCCTAAAAGGTAGGACCCAGGCATGTGCTGAACTAGTGACTAACAGTATCTCGCACACAGACATTGATCCTGCAGAGATAACAAACCTGGTAGCGAACAGATCTGGCAAAAATTTCACTCCCTTATCCTCCTCCAGACATCGCATATCTTTCCCCCAACTTCCCCCCCACCCTGCATATCTGAAGACCAGGTCATTAAAGCATTGTCTAAGGCAAAAAAAAAAAACACAGCCTCTATGGGACCAGACGGCATCCCAGGCTGTCTTCTAAACAAACTAAAACATGAGCTAGCATCACCATTAAGTACCCTATTCAGTCATAAACTAATCACTGGCTTTATTCCTGTGGAATGGAGAACAGCAATCATTATTGCCCTCCACAAAGGTGGCTTAACAGTAGACTCAGGGAATTATAGACCCATATGTCTGACCAGTCTCATCTGTAAAGCCATGGAGCATATCATGGACCTCATAAATAAAGACAAAGGTGACCTCCAAACCCTGGATCTGACTCAATTTGGCTTTGTCAAGAGCAGATCCTGCCTGTTAAACCTGGTGACATTTTTCGAAACTGTGACCAGTCATTGACAAGGGCAGATCTGTGCACATAGCATACCGGGATTTGGCAAAGGCCTTTAACTCAATCCCACACTCAAGACATTAACAATAAGAGGTTGAATAAACAAAACCATATCAAAGAAATCTTTTCTCTAAGGAAAAAGAAGAATGTTTCTAGTATACCAGAAATACTAGATGAATTTAGAAATCACTTTCACAAAATTAACCATAATAATATTAACATGGAACCTAAAGATAAAATAAAGGAGTTTATAACCACAAATATGAATAAAAAGCTTAATAAACAACAGATTAAACTATTGGACAAGAGTATTTCATATACAGAAGTTATTACACAAATAAATAAGCTTAAATCAAACAAAGCACTGGGTAATGATGGTATTATACCAGAGATATATAAAATCCTTTCTAAAAATACATATTCATTAATACATACGGTTTTTATTTTGGCCCAAACTGAGTTAATAACCCCCCCCCCCCCATCTTGGCAATGTACATTTATTTCGCCAATTTTAAAACCTAATAAAGATCCAAGTAGATGTTCTTCATATCGGCCCATCTCATTACTTAATGTTGATTATAAAATGTTTATGAGTATCTTTGCTGATAGATTGAAGACAATCATTCCCGACATTATAGATATAGATCAGACAGGCTTCATTGTAAATAGAAATACTTTTGATAATATAAGAAGAACTTTAACATTAATAGATTTTGCAAATAGGAAAAAGAAAGATTTAACACTTATTAGTCTTGATATAAGTTCAGCATTTGATTCAGTAAGTTGGGACTATCTGTTTACCTTAATGAAGTGCACAAACTTCTCAGATACATTTGTAAATCTAATTGAACATTTATACAAAGGAACGTTAGCTTATATTAAGGTAGGAACATATGTTTCACAAAAAATACCCATTCTTAAAGGTACAAAACAAGGATGTCCACTTTCTCCACTATTATTCACTTTAGTAATGGAGCCTTGGGCTAATTTGATCAGAAACAGTACTGACATAGAGGGTTTTGAAATAGATGAAAATACAACATCCAAAATTCAACTTTTTGCAGATGATGTTCTAATTACATCAGCAGGATCTAATTCTTCTATACAGTCTCTATTTGATAACATGATGAATTTTAAAAGTATTTCTGGTCTAATATTCAATGAAGAAAAAACTAAAATACTACCTATATATACACGAAAAAATATTCTCATTAGTGATTTTACTAAATATGTACCCAATTCAGGTCAGATAACTTATTTAGGTATAATACTATCTAAAGATATTAAATCTATTATATATAATAATTATAATACCTGTTTTCTTAATATTCAAATTTTTTTTAATACCTGGAATAATATGTTTTTTACTATGGAGGAGAGACTTACAATTATTAAAATGATAATATTCCCCAAGATTTTATACTTAATACAATCAATAATACTTCCACCTACAAAAATAATTATCAAGAAACTGAACACACTAATGTTAAATTTCTTATGGGCACCTAATAGACCTAGGATTGCATTAAAGAAACATACTAATAGCTGGTCTCAAGGGGGTATTTCTTTTCCAGACTTTAATTTATATACTATCTCTTCTATTGTAAAAGTTATTACTTTATTAATAGATCAGTCATATGTCACAAAATGGAAAGATTATTGGGAGCTAATTAGTATGCACTTCATGAAAATCTCCTTAACACATAAAATATGATTGTAAATAACTCCATGTTATGGTTACTAAAGGAATTTTATACTTCACCTATTACACCTAAACATATGGTTTGTTACCCATTAAATATTATTATTAGTTATCGTAACTTTATATTCATGCACCCTAAGTATAGGGAATGGAATTTTATTGTATTTCCTATAATGTATACTCAGGGTATGCTTTTGTCATCTACTTCTGAAGGAACTCATTTAGCTATAGATAATGATCTAAAGTACCGGTATCAGTTGATATCTGATAATAAAGTTAAAAATCTAGATTTCTTAAAACAAGAATTTGATCTAAGAGAAACTTGCTGGTTAGAGGTTCAGACCTTTAGACAACATCTCATTAATAAAATAGATTTAATGTCTATAACTGTTAAAGAATCTATTCCAACACTGATTGATTACTTGATATTAAATTTACAACATAAAGTTTCTGATAAAGGTAAACTTTCATACATACATAAAGTTATCAGACAAGAAACTTTTTACAGTGTAGATTCATACTGGAATTATTTCACTTCTATTAATGGGGACCCACCAAATCAACAAGATAAACAATATATATTGGAATCTGCTTATAGAACTATGTCTTCCATTGTCTGGAGACGTTATACATGGAAGTTTTTACATAGATCTTTTTATACACCTTTGATGATGAATAAAATAAATAATAAAGATAATCTATGTAAGAGATGTAATGTAGAAATTAATGCTGACTGGGCTCATATGTTTTATGACTGTATAAAATTGAAAGAATACTGGAAGTCAATTAATGAATTTTTGCAGGCTCTTTTTACAGATAATTTCATTATTTCTAAATCTCTTATATTATTCAACACATCTGTACCTCAAAGTGTTAAAAAGGTTAAGCTTCCCTTGTTATGGTCTATTCTAGCAGTGGCTAGGAAAATAATAACTAGAAATTGGATTTCAGATACACCTCCTTCGTTCAATGAATTTAAAAATGTTATGAATATAGTGTGCCATATGGAAATAAACACAATTAGGACTAGAACAAATAGAAAAACATCTTATTTTATTGTATGGGATAATTTACAAAATTTGTTAAAAAAAATTTTAATTTCAATAGCATGGTAATTTAGTTTAATTAATTGATCTGATTGTAGTGGATGTCTTTGTAAATACTTTAGTTGTTTTGTTGAATATTATAATAATACCTATTTTTAATTACTTGTATAAAATTGTTATGATATTTCTCTTATATGTTAAAACAATAAACTTGTTTTGAAAAAAAAAGACATTAGCAATAAACATAGCAAGCCGAATGTAAACCCCTTTGTTGTAAGATGGGTTGCCAAGTGACTCACAAACCGGTCGCACACTATCAAAGTGGGTGACTCCACATCAACCAGCAGACCTGTTTCCAATGGGGTGTCATAAGGTTCAGTGCCTGGCCTCCTACTGTTTGGTATAAACTTCTCAGATGTTCAGGCCAAAACTAAAGGGCTGTGACTGAGCAGGTTTGCAGATGACTGCAAACTGGGTGCAGTTATTGAATTGTGAACGTAGAAACACGCTGGTTATACATGGCAGTACAATTGCATAAAAACTTTAATCTTCGATAGCAGAGAAGTAAGCGCTTTCACAACCAATAACAGTTGCTTCATCAGACTGCATATAAAAAGACATACTCATTTTATATTTGTGATGCAGTACAAAACTGTCCAATTACTGAGATACTAATTAACACATGAAAAAATGTAAAAGGGTGAATACACATTTGTGAAAATGCTTGTAAATTTAAGAAATATATATACACACACATATATGACCAACCTACAAGTCAGAAATTAATAGGCACATGCATTATACTTATAAAGAATAACAAAAAAATATAAAATTTGTATTTAAAATATTATAAATTCAATGTTTCAGACTCTTTGATTTGAGGGTGGGTTTAAGCGACATCCTGCTATTCAAACCAGGAGGTCTGTCAGCATTAAGCAGCAGTATCCACCTCTGCTCAGCCTTCTCGGTTTTATTTCTAGCATCAACTCCCCTCATACTCATCTTAACAATATCTAAAACTAGAAACTTAAACGTATGACTGACACCTTCCTTTTTAACATGCATGGCTAAGGCATTACTCTCTTTACAATTTCTTATATCTCTGATGTGTTCTAGGACCCTTTCCTTAAATAAACAATTAGTTTTACCTATGTAAAAAGAGTAACATTCTGTGCAATAACAAAAATAAACATTCTTCATTGTACAATCAGCGTAGAAGTTACAGCTAATGTGAAAACCTAATGTGGGGTGTACAAAGACTGTGCTTCTGTGAATATTATTTATAATATTTTAAATACAAATTTTATATTTTTTGTTATTCTTTATAAGTATAATGCATGTGCCTATTCATTTCTGACTTGTAGGTTGGTCATATGTGTGTGTATATATATATTTCTTAGATGTATATATGTACATAGATATATTTTTTACAAGCATTTTCACAAATGTGTGCTTACCCTTTTAAATTTTTTCATGTGTTAATTAGTATATCAGTGATTGGACAGTTTGTATTGCATCACAAATATAAAATGAGTATGTTTGATTTTTTATGTAGTCTGATGAAGCAACTGTTACAGGTTGTGAAAGCGCTTACTTCTCTGCTATCGAAGATTAAAGTTTTTATGCAATTGTACTGCCGTGTATAACCAGCATGTTTCTACGTTCACATATCCTGCTTCAACGTGGTTATTTCATCTGGAGTTTGGTTCTTTTCATTTTCAATGCAATTATTGAATTCCCAGATGATGTCAATATGGTTTAGGAGGGTCTTACGCAGACCAACAACTGGTGTCTTAGTCACAGACTCAAACTGAATACATAGAAATGCATCATCATTCCTTTCGGTAAAAAGTGTCCTTTCACACTATCAAATTAACAATAATACCCTATGTACCTCCAAAGTGGTAAGAGATCTGGGATCACAAGTAGACTGTGACCTTAACTTTGACCACCATGTGTCTACTGCAGCAAGGAAGGCTTTCTGTGTAGCACACTTGATTAGCAAAGGCATCACCTGTAGAGCAAAGGAGGTTATAACCGTCTATACTAGTCAGTAATCAGGCCCATAATTGAATATAACACCCCTTTCTGGCATGTACCGTACAAAGCAACAGTTGGAGAAATTTCAGAGGTTTCTAACTAAGAAAATCAAGAGACTCCAGCATGTGCTTTACATAGACTGACTAAAGTCCCTGTCATTATACTCACTATCATATAAACTTTTTCGGGGAGACTTTTGTCTGGCTTACAGAGCAATCTCCAACCCAAAGCTAATAAATTTGCTGCATATCCGTAAATCAAATGGGATTAGAGCTACCCATTCCAAGGACCTGAGTATGGCCTGCGACTTGAATTGGGCATGCTGGAGGGACAGATTTGCCTCCCAGCGACTGCCATGTCTTAATAGGCTGCCAATTCATGTTAAGCAGAGTACCTCTATGACACTGTTCAAAAGGAACCTGGATGAGTGGATGGGGCACCATTAAATGTTACCAAGGATAGCGCCCACAACCCTCCTGGACATGGGCAGTCATTACTAAATACAGTCCTGGGTGTTGACTAGAGTATTTATGGTATTACATTGGGATGAAATGGCTAGGCTTGAAATGACCTCTGGGTCAATAGTCTAGTAACCTCCTATGAACCTATTTTAGTGTTATGTAACATCAGTAGCCACAACCTTTTTAATACTGCTGTTGTAGTGGTTATGCGTTCTTGTTCATTAGCACTTCTGTGCTTGCATTATGGGAAGTATGTGCTCAGTACACATACGTGCCTGACATTTAAGATTGTGGGTACAGATATCTAACTCTTGGGCACTAATACAGCATAATCTATTGCCTAATAGGATAAGATTATTGTAAGGATTTGTCAAGGTCATGGAAGAACAAGGCTATTAGTTCCATTATTGTCCATACCAACAGAGTTTGCCTAAATAACAGGACACACAGAAAACAAGGGATTTTGTCCCATGGCCATTCACATCCACTTGCAAGACAGAATTCACAAATACTGTGAATGAGGTGGCACTACAGGCCTTTCACATTCATGGCTGACTGCTGTTTGCTGTCTGTGCCATGGACCAGCCCTTCTGTGGCCATGTCTGGGTTGAAATTGTCAGCAGTGTTAATGTGGTATGTAGTCAGGACCATAGCTGTGACCTCATTCATCACAGGTTCACAGATATGATCCATACTGCTACCCACATAGCAGAGCCTATAGTATGGGAATGTAAGGTAGCAGGTGATGGGCTGTCAGTTGAAACACCTCCTATGGAAACGAGAGGGATTCCTGCTCTTGCTTAAAGGCAGTACCTCTTCCACAAAGTCGCACATTGAGGCGCTGGATGTTGGGCAGAACTGGAGAAGTCCCAGAGAGTTTCAACTGCAGATGCTCCAGGTATATAGTCTTTTTGCATTGTATCTAAAGCTGCACATCTTCCTTACCTCTTGGTCATTCTAAACATCATTAAATCTGTCTGATTTGGGGCATATAGGTACACTGAGGTTCTAAATGCTACTATCATCTATGCAGTGTAGGGCCATGGGTATACTTTTCTCTGGTTTATAGTTGTAAATATATCCATTGTATGTGCTGTTGTGTTGTTGGGCCATATTTACACTGGATATTTCTTGCTTTAGTATATTCACAGGTGATGCTTGCAGAAGCCAACCATACAGTGAAAGATAATTTTGTTATGCAAACACACACATAGATCAATGCCAACCAGTGCCAACTGGTAAAAAGACTGAGGGTAAGTAAAAAGAAAGCTGACTGCAGTGAAAGAACATTGTAGTGCTTAGTGCATTGTATCGGTATTACTATAGAACACAGTAGTGACAGTTTCACATATCTATAACTTGGACAAAAGTTTGTCTTCCTTGGTAGACTTATTAGTGCAACACTGATGATTACTATAAAAATGATACAACAGTGCAGAGCATGGTATTGTAGTTCTTTACAAGTACTGCTTTTGTCTATTATTACAACATACACTTTGGTTTGTTATTCCACACTTGAAAACAGCAAGAGGTAAAGCAAATGGCGTTGCCTGTTGTACAATGAATAAATAAAGGGGAAAAAAACATAGTTATGGGCTAATGCACTCACAAGTTTCCAAGGATAGTTTTTGCTGTAATATTAATAAACACTATGAATTTACGGAATATACCTCCTGAGGAAAAAATTAAAAATGTAAAAGAAGCAAAGGCAGCTGCACCAAATGTAACAAATCCCTCAGAAATATCACACTAATTTAATTTAGTTGTAGTGCATGGAGTTCCATGATTACACTCCAGTACCAGGAAAAAGACAAGCTAGTCGAGTGCCACTCTAGCATGAGACGATTGTTAAGCATCTTTCTAAGTGCTGTTAATAGTGGGTGTCACACTAGGTGCTAGTATCTCAGTGCCAGTCTCTTAAACAAGTGTCAGAAGTAAAAACAAGTTAGTTTCTGCCTTGCTGTGCCTTTCTGTCAACTTGCCCTGTCCCTCATAAACTTGTTCCATTTCCTGGTAAATCACTAAGAGTTAGTCAGCCAGAAACAACATTTCATATGTCTTCTTATCCAGAAACTTGTATTGATGCAAAATATGTGCTTTTGTTAACATTTTAGGTAAATTGGAGCAATATTTAAAAATGTTGCCTATGTTTGAGCCTGCTATTAAATAAATGATGTTATTGGTGTTCTGCTACTTTCTGTTTGACAGTGCTCACTAATGATTTTACCATCTGTCAAGGCTGGTGAAACACTATGCACTTTTTTTTCTTTTCTGTAACTAGTACTACATGGAGCAGATACAGCTCCATATATTACAAAGAAGTATGATCTGGACACCAATCATAACCTTTAATTATGTGTTCTTGATATGGATGACAACATTTACCTGTTGAGCTTCACTCTGTAGGTGACTTTCTTGGCATCCATGTCTCAAACATACAATAATGCAGTTATGATGAGAGGACCCGATCATGATCCATCATATAGTAAGCATCAGCAGCATTTCAGCATAGCATTACTTCACTTAACGAGAAAGTACACAGTAAGTAACACTCATATAATTCACAGACTCTCCTGCAGTTATCACTAGTGTGCAGTTATCAATGGTCAAAAGAATATTCAAAACATTTAGTGCTGATTTATATTACTTGTTTTCTAACTGGTACTAAATTCATACTTTTCAGCTGTCCCTGGTTTTGACTCAGATTTTAGCTTTGTCCTCTCTTTTTATATCTTCTAAAACTGGTGACTCAGAAAAAAGTAGGTGAATTGCAGTTCATGAATAATGGCAATAATTGCAGTTATAGACATCTTTTACTCTAGAAAATGTATAGTAATTCATGTTCTCTTATTTTGTTAGTGCTCAAGTGAATACTACTAATATTTTAAAAAGTGTCCCAGATTGTTCCTGATTATTTCTGGATTTGTCTGTGATTCATTTGAGAGCTGTGGTACTAATAGTAATCTCAGACGCATCTTTTTTGCTTTTTACCCTTCTGTGACCTTTGGTGCAGCCACGGTGGTGCAGTGGTAGCTTTGTCACCTCACAGCAAGAGGCTTTCCTGTTCGATTCTCGGCTGGAGCGCCTTCTGTGCGGAGTCTGCATGCTCTCCCCATGGTCGAATGGCGTTCAAAAGACGTGTAGAATGGGCGTTCCTTCGTTGAAGTTTGGGTGTCGAGCTGGAACCTCGGCACCGTAAAAATCTACTGCCAATCATTCGCGGACCGGAGTTCCGCTGTGGTGACCCCTAACCGGGAGAAACCGAAAGAAGAAGAACAAACAACCCTTCTGTGACCTTTTCCTGTTTTTTGTTTGCTTTCAGTGACATCATCAAGGAGGATTGGTTTATTAACTCTGTCGAATTCCGTGCAAGCAGCTGCTGAATTGCACCTATAAATTTCAACTTTTTTACCTTCAAAAATAAACATTTAAATCTAGTGCAGTCTTTGCAATCAGAAATCTTAGTACTGCTTTTTTTTTGGGGGGGGGGGTGAAACTGTGGTAAATCATTTTTTGTAAATGAGTTAGCGTACTAGTTCTTCCTTTTGCAGCAGGTGATTTCAGTTCAGGGAGATTTATACACAAGCACCATACCTCTCAACTGTAAAGATTTTTTGCAGAATGTCCAGATTTTTGCCTCATATTTTTGATCCGTTATTTTATAAAATTGTTGTTTTCTGGCAAATTAGTGGCAAATTATTAAAGAGTGAAGTTAGAAAGTGATGACAGACATTTGAGTTTCAGACATACTCTTCAGAAAATTCATGTTAATGCAAAACCTGTTTTTCTATCAAATTTCTAAGTTTTTAAGAACAATATTTAAAAATTGTACCAATTTTTGGACCTTTGTCCCACTTTTATTTGTGGCTTTGTCCAGATTTCTTGATCTAAGAGGTTGAGAGGTATGACAAGCACACAGTAGTATAAACTAAATATAAAATTAAAAAGACAGCATTGTGTAGCAGAGTACAGAATTAACATAAAATGTCTATACACATGTATATTTAGATAAAATATAAAACAAAAAGAGGTACGGAGTATCAAAGTAGGTGTAACTGTACAGATCCAGTGTTAACTGATGAAGCTGGTACAGAAGATTTATTCTGTGAACTGTAAACAAACTGTTTCCTGTAGCTCAGTGTTTGATTCCTCAGGCCACCATGCCCATTTTATGCCTCTGAGGGATTTTTAATATTTGTAATTTAACATTATAGCTTTAAATAGAGATGTGATTTTGGTGCCCATAAAGAAAGTATTTAAGATGTTAATTGATTTATTGAAAGCATTCTGATGAAGTCCACACTGTTGGTGGATGAAAGCACTTAATCGTTGTGTTATTAAAGAAGAATTTTTATAGTACTGTGTGCTGCTTCCAGGTGGATTCCATACACCTTTATAGTGTTTATTTGTGCATTTTCTGCCTCTGAGGAAGTCACGTAAGCAGAGTGCGCTTCGGGAGCAATTTGGGAATTTACCTTGGATCCATAGTGGTCTCACAGACCTCATGGTAGTAACTACTTCTGAAAAAAATGAAGGCAGTATGTATTTGCTTGGTTGTAGAAACCAAAATGCTGACTTAGAAAGTGTTAATTGAAATGTAGGCATTTGCCAGTGATTTTTATGTTTTTGCTTTGGTGTTCTGGCTGCTGGGGCATTCGGTTTGCATTTATGATGGTTTTAAATTAGGGAGGTGTTGCTGTAAAATAATAAATAAGCTTCAGTTCCAGTGCCATTTATTAGATTGTGCATACTAGCAGGCATCCAGGTCATGTGTCATTATGTCAAGCTTTTTAGTAATGCAAAAAAGTCGAAATTGTCATTTTTCATACTGTGCATGTCTGTCTGTTATGTGCTGCAGACATTTTAAAAAGTCCTTTCTGCTTATGAACTTTTGGAGGTTAACTCACGCAGCCAAATATATACACTTAAAGTTGGACTAATCTACCCATGATATGCCGCATGTGAGAGCCACCTACAGTGCCTTAACATCAGCACACTACACACATTTAGAAGGCATTACCTTTCAACAGACAGAACAGATATTGAAACATGATGTATGGTGCTATGTACTCTAGGAAGATTGTCCTGCTTTCAGCTGATTTTTAAAGTCAGACATTTATACAAATAGTCTTGTAGCCAAAAGTTATATCCACCTCGTACTCCATACTGAGACATCTTAGGTCTAGTAACTGATTTTTAAAGTCTATGACCCACTGAGTTTTAACTTGCAAAGTGAAGGGCCTTAAGTAATTTCATCTGTAATTTTACTTGTTAATGTATTTTCTTCAATTTTACATATTTCTTCACGTGAGGATTTTTTTTTTTCTTGGGTGTCCTCTGCAAAGAGCTTCTTCACAGTATAACATAGCATAATATGGTTAATGAAATACAGTAAATTCATAAAAAAATAGAAACATTTGTGAAGAGAGAAGCCACTGGGGGTGGGGCAACTTTTTGGTTATCCAAAGTGTGGATCAGAAGCAAGATTTAAAGCTGGCAAAGGCCAGGATTCAGAAATTTTACTGACAAGGTAAGCCGTTTTTACAGGTGATGGTAGCTGTTTCCAATTTTCAGACAGCCCTACCACAGTGCTTACCTCAGACATTCAGCATAGTGGTGGGCTGTCTCTCGCCTACCACAAATGCTAATTAGGCATTCAAGTCATGTGCTTTACCTTGGAAATATCTGAGGCAAGTGATATACACAGCCATGATTCATATAACCATTTAGCTGTGTAAATGACTACTGCAAGCCGTGTTAATTAACTCTACCAGAAACTTTCATTCGCCCATTACATTCAATGGATGAGATCATATTGGAGTTAAGCGTTGGGGAGTTTAGTGGACAGGTAGTGTTGGGAGGGTGCATATGTGTATGGTTTCCTTTTTGAGTGGAATCAGGGGTGTGTGTGTGTGGGAGGGGGGGCATTTTACATACTCTTGAAATTATTTTAAAAGATACTAGACTAACAGGTTTTACAGCAAGAAGCTGCAAATGAGTATTAAGTATGAAACTCTGGCGTTATTGATTGACTGTAAGGGTGTGGGAGAAGTGACAATGCAGTGCAAGAAGTGAAGTCCTGGACATACTTTTACAGCCTGGCCAGTTGAAAGATGTATAGGTGTGTGTTTGGATGTGTGTGGAACATTGAATGAGGGGCTGCCTGTGCTGTGAGTACCACAAAGGCAGCAGGAAATAATCTCTTGTTAGCAGTTGTGGTAAGCACAGTATGATTAAAATAATTGCAAATTAGCTGATAATGAGGTTGTTCCTCATTGCAGTTAATGTGTCTCTGAATCACTTGTTTCCGCCATCTCTCTAAAAGGCTCTTTTGGTACTGCTTTACTGCTCTTTCCCGGCCTGTCTTTGAATCCTGGGCAGAGAACTGGATTCTAGGCAAGTTATAAAACAGAAGCACAGAACATGATAAAACACTGGTGAAAGAGGAGACTAGCTCTCCTCTGACCTCCTACACCAAAAAACACATTGGTCCCTAGAGGATAGTTTCTTTCGAATGTAAACTCAATGAATACTACAGATGCAGGATCTAAGTAGATCTGTCACTGTTTTCTGCAATCCAATTTGTCTTTTTTTGAAATCTCATTTTATTTCTTTCTGGAGTCACTTAATCTGTAACTTGAAGGAAAAGCAGTTGAACAGGTTAACAACATCAGGCATCTTGAGATGTGTTGTTAAGGAGAAATGAAGTCCCAGTGAGGAGGTCAGAGCTAGAATCAGAAGCACTGTAGCTACCTTGCACAAAGTGTAAGGGGTAGTGTTTCATTGAGGTATGCCAAAGAAGCGGAAAAGTAAGGTGTGTAAAACTGTGGTGCACTCATTATTTTTGTAAAGTACAGAAACCTGGCCAGGCAGAGCAACTGAGAAAAGCCTGAGATGAATAGTAGGATGCATACTGTGGCCTCAGATGAAAAAATTTGCACTTCAGAGCAGAATCCGTAGTAGGCCTGGTTGTGGAGACGGTCAATAAATAATTCAGTTGTATGTGTTGGAAAGCAGATTTGTAACAAAAGATGGACAAGAGGAAAAGGATGTCTGGCCAAGGCAGGAAGGAGTGACTGCTTATGAAGGCAGTGACTCTTAACAGAGAGAAATGGTAGCAGATGACGTGACATCCTGATCCCATGTAAAAATGGGAAAAATATGTTGATTGTGATTCAAATGCTTTTTGAGAGATATCCACTAAGAAAACTCAAAGGGTATCGCTGCAAAAAATAAACCAGTATTCTTTTCTAGCATCAGTTAGAAAGGCAGGAAATCACATTATTGTAAGTCATTGAGGAGATGGTTCTCACCACTGAACACTCTGTTTCCCATAAAATTACATTAAAGAAGCAAAAACCTTGGTTATAAAATTTAATTATGTCAAAGTAGCAGCTCCTATCAGGACATGTTGTGGTATAAGTATTGGAAAAACATTAAAGACAAGTTGTACCTGCTTTAGATGCGTCTCTCGTTTAAGCATGTGCATACACACGCTCTTCAACATGCTTAAGGTTAGAAGGAGTCACTGAGTTTACTTCATGTTAGTAGCTACACCTGAGGGATCTTTGTCCTGCTTTCATTCATCTCTTAAAATTATTTATTCGTATACACTGCAATGATTTGAGATTGTGAAATACAGCATAGTTGGGAACTTCTTTCAGAAGTTCCTTACAGGACTGAATACATAGTAAATGTTGAGTGATTTAAAACAGACTTTAAAGGAGAACCACACCCCCACAGACTCAAAAAAAAAAACATGTTTGTTTCATCATGGTTTGGTGTTTCCTGTATTTTAACACCAGTCTGTGTCTGACCACATGAAGTCAGGCATCTTGAAGCAATTGTGATTGTTTACGCTGCCTCTAGTTATCCCACAATGCAGTGCTTATCTGTAAAAAAGTACATCACCCAGGCCTCTTTCTTCCTAAAGCTCCTGTCACTGCAT
This sequence comes from Protopterus annectens, assembly GCF_019279795.1. Classification (NCBI taxonomy): domain Eukaryota; kingdom Metazoa; phylum Chordata; order Ceratodontiformes; family Protopteridae; genus Protopterus; species Protopterus annectens. The sequence goes on along the minus strand of NC_056737.1, from coordinate 732,536,659 downwards.
TGATTTTACTTACATACACTGTTGTCTTTCACTCAGTTGTAAGTAACATTTCATACCATTCAGTGACTACTTAAAACACAAACAGCGCAAATGCCACAGAACAGACTTTCAAAGTTCTTTTTACTGCTGCTGTTTTTTAAAATGGCTAAATTGCAGTCTTTTGTGAAGCCTGAATTGTACTAGTTTGACTCCTCCCATGCCCCTTCACACCTAATTTCCGTAGCTGTCAAAGTGTTAAGGGTAATTTGAGCTGTTACCTTCTGTGATTGACAGCTCACAGCAGGTAACTTTATTTAATGTACTGTTTCCTTGTTTTAGCCTTTACTTTCTATATGGGTAGGGGGAAGACCAGGGAGCTGTGACATCACAGCATGGGTGGGTTTTTAGGACTGTCATGGTGATGTCTGTTTGAGAAGGGAATTGGCTAGAAAACTGCCTGTATTTATTGGGCTTGATGACATCAATGACTTGGAGACTGGAGCAAGCGTTTTCAGGGCGGGAGGAAAGTTTTTTGAAGGTGAAACTACCACAGTACAGTAAGTTACTGTTCTAGTGTAAACAAACAGTCGATTTAAAATATTTTAAATGCTGTATTGTTTATTCATAGCACAGACAGTAAATAGGGCGAAAAAGGACAGAGATGTTTAGCATTTAATAATCGACTCCCATTGTTGTCCTTTAATTTGCATTTCAGGAAGGGCCATGCAAAGAACTGAAGAGCTAAACACTTAAGTGGAACTCCTGGACTTTGTAGCAAGGTTTATAACCCTGTGATAGATTATTAGCAGTCATGTAAATTTGTATACAGAAGATCAGTAGGAATACTAAAAACTGCAGAGTAGTACTTAGTCATACCAGATGAGCAGCTACCATTTTATGTTCTTGTGGCATAAACCTTTAAAGAGCCTTTAAAGAGCACTTAGGTTTCTTTTGACTGGGTACAGCTGCCTGCTACACTTGTGCATACTGTTAAGAAAATATGTGGAGCTCCTGGTGTTACAGGAAACCAAGGTATTTATTTTCATCCACAATTAAGCAATGGATTCTGTGTTGAGATCTGTCCACCCTTAGTACTTTTGGGATCAAAAATACCATAATGTTGTTGGGATTTGGCTGCAGTTTATCTTCTGTTAGTTACCACTTATGTAATGTGACCCTTACTGTACTTTGTATCACAGTACTTAAGAACAACAGACTCGTATAAGTCACATGGATGCAGGATAATTTCCTAAACATATTTAAATGAAAGTATTACTTAGTGAAAGTGAATTAGAAGGTTGCATGCCCACAACCAGATTTTTTCTGCAGGTTGTGTACTAGAAGACTTCATAGACTTGCATGCATGTAACTACTGACTGGATGGGGGAGACTGCACCACAGTTAACTAAGTAAGTGTGGCATCTCTAAGACTGATACAGTCTGGTTAAGTGTTAAGTTGCCCTGAGGTTTCCTTTAGTTTGGAGCCTGTCTTCCCTTACCAGGTGTATTTGAAGACTGCATTTTCGAAATAGGTATAGATGGTTGCTTTGTTATCATAGAAAGTAAGAGCTCTAAACATGACCATTCTTACATTTCTGAAGGAAATATGATTCCTCAATTATGCATAACCTTTAAATATATGACGTAAGTAGAATGGTAGATTAATACAAACATGCAAGTCCAAAATGTTTTTGGAGGGGCCAAGCCCCCTGCATCCTCCAACCCCCCTAACTTATACATTCTCACTTGTGGTCAGTCTATCTTGGAGAAAGAGCTGCCAAGCTAAGAATGTGCTAATTGCTCGTTTTTCATTACCCATCAGCCTTGGAGTACAATAAAGCTGTACAATGAGAGTCTTTACACATCTGCTGTGACTGAAGACACCTCAAGCAAATGAGAAAAGTCTTCATTCTCCAATAGATTAAGTCAACCTTTAGGTTGTTTTTCTCCCTACAGTATAGTACTGTTTAGGTACCTGTTTGTACTTCATGAAACTTTCATTTCCTTGCTTTGGAATTTAAGGGAAGAGAAAACCCACCTACATTTTTTGAAGCTTAACTTCTCGCATACTTTGGCAGAGGAATTTATCTCTGTTGTTGTTCTAACTGCTTCTTAGGTCAGGTTATGCGTTCCATCTGCTCCGTGCATCTGATTTACAGATTGCGAGAAAAAGACCCAGGACAAAACTCTGTGTATTCTACTGTAAACTTAGGAGGTAGCCTGCCTGTTAAATTCCTTGAGCCACCTCATAATGTCTTCACCAAGGCCTGTTAATTCGCCCAGAAGTTATTAGCTGAACATTAAGACTGACTGAAAAATGTTTTAGTAACACCCCATTTTTACAGTACCTACTGATACTTATAATGCTCATTTAAAGGTGCTAGTCATCACATCTTAACTCATGATGTTGTGTATTTAGTTATTGAGCCTAGGATTCTAGAGTAGGCTGAGTGTACACCGCTTTTTCTAAGTTCTTCTCCAGCTAATCAAATAACTAATTTCTGTTTATATTTTAACTTTAAGAAAAGTATCCATTAGTGTGCCTCTCTCTTAAGTGATAATTTAATGTTGTTGTGTCTTTTGGCTTTTCCCGGTTAGGGGTCGCCACAGCGGAACTCCAGTCCGCTAATGATTGGCAGTAGATTTTTACGTGCAGAGTTGCCAGCTCTGACGCACAACCTTCAACGAAGGTACACCCATTCACGCCTGTCTCCACACAGAAGACGCTCTAGCTGAGAATCGAACAGGACAACGTCATATTGTGAGGCGGCAACACTACCGCAGCACCACCACCACAGCTAAGTGATAATTTAGTAAAGTATTAAAAAATGGCTAATAGTTATTTTTAAACTTTCACCACCCGCTGTAGTGGCAATTCTGTCCCATGTCCACTGTGCTGAGGTTGTGCCTTTGGTAAGTAGTGATTAATCAGGCAGGTAGTTCTTGTTATTAAAACGCTGTCTCCCCTCTAAATAAGAGTGGGGAGAGGACGGCAGCACATTAAGAATGATGCACATGTTTGAGTATTGTTTTTTCTAGAGGAAAACCATGACCATTTTGATTTGTTTCCCAGATCCTGACAGCTGAAATTCATCATGGAGAATTTTTTGATTTCATTTTTCTTCCCCATCCTCCCACTCCTTTAGCATTCCCATGACTTTTTTAACAAAAAGCCGTCATTTAAATCACTAACATTAATGCTGAAGTACCTGTGTAGTGTAAGTCTAGTACACTGCAAGGCTGTTTTTGGCACTACCATTTTTTTTTTATCGACAAGTTGCTCCACTCAACTAAAATATTAGGACTACAAAAAGATTTTCTAGTAAATTCAAGAAAGTTGCCTGCTGAGTAATAATAAACTTTGCTAGTATTTTTATATTGATCTTTTAAGGGAATTAGAAAAAGACAAGTCACTGAATCAGAACATTTTGCTCAAAACACTTCAGAAGATTGCAAAACTAAGTATAGTTTTATAATGGGTTTAACATAAAATTTTACATCAAGGCATCGTTCTTTGATGTAGCCTAACGTTCAAGTGTGCAGCCAGTAAAGCATTTAGATGCAGTTAAAAAGATGGAGACAACTTAATACAGTTGCACGAGAAATGAAAGCAAGAAGAAACTGTGATTCATTTACATTAGAGGGAAAAGAGGAAAAAACATATGGACATATTTGTATATTTGCAATAAAAAATACATAGCATTCTTTTATGACATATTGATAATAAGTAATTAGGTAGCTGTGACATTACTGTTTAGTAAGGGGCCAAATTAGCCTTTGTTGACGCAACAAGAGCAGCTGTTGCCTTCAAGGTGCTTAAGGAGTTTTATCTTAAATTGTGATGATCTCATTATTATGTTTGAGGGAGCCTTTTTTCATTTGGCAGGGGTTGACTTTATTGTATTTTTTACAGTAAATTTGTAGTTGAGTGAAGACGTTTAGAAGTTATATTGGCTAGCAGGAGGCAAGCTTGGGTAAGAATGTGTTTTGGAGGGTAATGCAATAGGGCAGATGTGCAGATGTATTGATAGTTGCTTGAATAGAGTAGGGATTTTGTCTGACATTTATTGTGGTTACAGGATATTACAGCCTGCATATAAAGACATTTATTGCATTTGATCTATAAGTGTGAGGGGGGTGATATAATTTTGTTATTGTCTTGCATGTTCTGAGTTGTTTACTGACTTTGTATTTTCTATATGATGTTTAAAAGGGATGTTGAGATGCATGAGAAAGTCCTAGGTGTTTGTAGTGTAGCACTTTTTTGTACCTTGTTTTTATGTATGTTTAATATTTGTTATTTGAGAGCCATCAGCCTTGCTTGTTAAAGTGAAATTGCAGTTGTTTCTGTACATAGGTAATGGGAAGCCTTTTGTTGTGAAGAATGATATAATTTTGTGGGGTTACCATTGAGGAGACATGCAGTTGGTCATGTTGGTAATATTTAGGGAGAAGAAGATGGGACCTAGCATGGATTCTTGATGGACCCCCCTGCAGAGAATGTGCCAAGATTAGAATGTTGGCAAACTCGCTGAAGAGTGAAGGTTCAATGGTGAAGGTAGCCTTTGAATCAAGTTACTATATTTAAATGGAGTCCAAAGTTGCTAAGTTTTTGCAATAGAAGGGAGTGATGTACACCATGAAAAGCTCTTTTCACATCAGTAAATATGCATCCTAACAGGCAGCCATTTTCCAGGGTGAAGTAAATGTTATCTATCACTGTATTAATTGCTGTGAGAGTACTATGGCCAGGTGTGAATCCATTTTGTGAGTAGTTGTAGCCCATGTTTACTGATATGTGCAAATGTTTGTGTGGAATTTTTTTTTTTTAATTTTGGTAAAGGTTCAAAGGATGGATGTGGGTCCTTAGATGCAGGGATGAGGAAGATATAGATTTTGAAACAAGTATTCTGAGGGAATGCATAAACTGGGAGGGTGGTTATGCCAGTGGTCAGAGAAAGGCTAAATGTGTGTATTGTAGATTTAGAGACGTTTTGAGCTGCCATATGAAGAAATGTAGAGTGAAGTTCAATCTGTTTGGTGTTGGCCCTTTTTTATTCATTATTATTATAAAAATAAGAAAAGTAAGGTGTACAAGACAGTGGTGTAACCAGTACTACTGTATGGTACAGAAACCTGGGCAGTAAAGGCAGATCAGTTGAAGTTAGAGGTGATGGAAATGAAGTGCCTGAGAAAGGTGGTAGGATGTACACTGTGGGACAGACAAATGAATGAGGACATAAAAGCAGAAGCCAAAGTAGCTCCAGTTGCAGGAAAGATCCAAGAGAACAGATTACAGTGGTTTGGGCATGTGTAGAAAAGCAGAAGACAATCTGGTGAGGAAGATTTGGGACAGACAGGAAGAAGGTAAGAGGAAGCGAGGACGTCCAGCAGAGAGTTGCCTGGATTGTGTGAAAGAAGGTCTGCGACAGGCAGGAGTGTGGCACTGAATGGAGAGAGTCAGTAACAGTTAACACGATACCCCGACCCCATGTAGAAAAATGGGAAAAAAGGGGCTGATGTTGATGATGATTATGTTGATGATTTACCGGTCTTTGCAGAATATTTTTCCAGATGTCAGGGGTCCTTAACGTTTTTTTTTTTCTCTCTCCTTACTAATCTAGGCTTCCAGGCAAATGTTCAAAAAGTTAACCTGACTCTGTCACACAGGATTATGCTTTTAGACAACCTTCTGGATACATCTTTTCAAAGGCTTTCCTCAAAAAGGAAAATGTGAATTTGTATTTGGGAATTTTCTGATTGTCTCTAATTGGTCTGAGAATTCAGGCAGGGATTATTTTATGATTCTAGGTTTCATAGCTTCTGTGATTCTTGTGATACCTCTTGGTTGGTTATACGAGAAAAAAAAATATATATATATACATATATACGTGTGTGTGTGTGTGTATATATGTATATATATATATATATATATATATATATATATATATATATATATACATATACACACACACACACACACACACACACACACACACACACACACACACACAGGGACCTCTGGGGTTTTCAGATTCCTATTTGGATTTTATCAAGAACGAAATGCATTGGTGGATGCAGTAAGAGACTCCAGTTTTTTCTTAATAAGATATTTTTATGGAGTAAATATGCAAAGCTTGTGGGACAGTTCAAACAGACCGAAGCACAGTGATGTGGTACACTTGCCCCTGTGCAGGCTGGCTGTGGTGATTTGGGAGCTAGCTCTAAGCACTGTATAACCCCTCCAAGCATCTTATATTCTATTAGAGCAGACTGCATTGATAGGCAACCTGAAAAGACCCAAGAAAGAGCCTCATGAATGGAAACTGAGTGAGGATGGGGTCTACCAAAATGGATCTAACTGTGGGGAACACCTCAGTTACGTCAGTTTACCTTCTTAAAAAAACAGAAAACGAAGTACATTCTGTACCAAGATCCTTTCCATTGATATCTAGGGCATTCTGAAGATTCAAAAAGACTCTCCAGACATTATTGTGGTGACTCCCTTCAGGCTTAGGCAACTGTGGTTCTCCCTTCTTATGGAAATGGCCAGTGGTAATTATCATACGCTTCCTCCAAATTGTATCTAGTCACATAAGACAAGGAGTGTTTGATATACCTCAGTCTCAAATAACTTCAGCTGACTGCCTGGATGATTCAGTTGCAATACATTTTAGGTGCCTTTTTCTTGAAGAGGTGCAGCAGGTAATAAAGGAGGCATGAAATCCTTCTACTAGGAAATTTTATACTAACCAGTGGAGAAGATTTTCTAATTGGTGCCTCACCTATAACTAGGGATTATTACATCTGTTTCTCAAACATTTGTGTGAGTCACAATTCTGTGGCCAGTTTTCTCTTAGCAGGGGGTATTTATCAGCAATGTCAGCATATCTGCCAATGGATTCTTTTCTTTTTTTCAGACTTCACTCAGTTTGTTCTACAAAGAGGTTTCTGTGTTGATATGCAAGTTCAGCTGCTGTCCAGGTGACAATTAAATTTCCCAGCAAAAGTAAAGATCTTAATTATTTCTCTCTACATTTCACGCAGCTTTTCTGATTTTCTAGTTAATTATTTTGTAAATTAACTGGTTTATTGCTCTGACATCTGCAAGAGAGTATCAGGGATGCAACTGTTCATGGTGGGGTTAAACCTTCTGCTTTTCCTTGCATAAAAAAAGGTTATCCGTAGAAAAAAATACCCCATATATTCCCTTACTGCTTTGTGTATTTTGAAAATAACCGTCTAACTCCCTCATTTCTTTCAGAATTTGAATGACGGAGAATAGATTTTGTGTACTCTGGCCATGCTTTTGCATCTCTGGTACTACCTTGTCAGTACCAACTCCTTTAGGAAAGCTATACCACTGTGAAATTCCTAGTATGAGACTGGAAAAAGACAGCCAGTGTCAATTTAGACAATTCCAGTTGGTTGTTCCTTATTATAGCTTTTCTTATTCCCACATTGTAAAACATTCCCAGGCAGGATTAAAGCACATTCTAATAGAGCCTCATTTTCTTTGAAAGCATATTGGAAAGGGGTGGAGTCTAGAAGTAGTTTTGAGGCAACTTCATGGGCCTTTAGTTAAAGTAAACTTTTGTCTTTTAGAACTACACATGTGTAGCCTAAATGAAATCTCATGCATCAGCTCAATTCTTGAGATTACAATGAAAAGTGAAACACATACAAATAGAGGAATAAACATAACTAACAAGTACAATACCACTTCCAATACACGCAAGAAAGAGCACAGACATTTACCAAGACTCCTATACGAAACGAGTACCCCCCCCCAAGTTAAATTAACTTCCCTGTTTACAGTAAAACAAAACACACTACAGATTGAAATGCCAAAGTTATTTAATATTGCACTTGAGTGAGTTAAATAATGCTGACTATGGATGTAATAAATAAATATTGCACTTACTTGAAAAGTAAGTATATATTGCACAAATAAATAAAAATTGACTTGTGTGTCCGAGTTCAGAAGTCTAATCACTGTATGGTAGAAACTGTTGCTGAATCATGTAGTCCTGCAGTGGATGCTGCGGTATCTCCTGCCAGATGCTTAAACAGTCCACGCATATGATGCATGTTGTCTTGTATTATTTTGGTGGCCTTTTGGATGCTTCTTTCAGAATAAAGATGTATCATTGGAAGACTAGAACCTGTCACCTTCTCTGCAACCCTTACCACTCTTTGTAGCACCTTCCTTTCTGTAACTGTGCGGCTTCCAAACCACACTGTGAAGTTGCAGATGAGGGTGCTCTCTGTTGCACCTCTATAGAAGGTGGAGAGAGTGTAAGAAGGAAGCTTAGCTTTTTTTTCTAACCTTCTTAAAAAGTGGAGGCATTGGTTTGCTTTCTTGACCAGTTGGCTGGTGTTTCCCAGCCATGAGAGAGCATCTGATATGTGTGCACTCAGGAATTTCGTAACCTTCTCCACACTCTCACCATTGATCCTGAGCACTTTATACATACCTTTACAAAGCATTGTAATTTGGATTCCTTTACCAGATCTAGGACGGGCTTTGCTAGGACCATTCTCCAGGAACTCCTGTTTTTTTCGTCCTTTGGTTTGGATAAGCTTTGGTAATCAACCCAAATAGCCAAAGGCTACTGCAGCAGTGAGAATGATGAGCATAGTGCAGCTGTGTAAGTTGCACTTACCCTAACTGTAGATATGCAAATTCCTAACTGCTGCTGTAGCATCAACCCCCACTTCACTGTATATAGTTAAGTTAAGTTGGGATAAAAACCTGTATGTTTATATCTTTTGGGTTTATCTATGATGAGTAATCTTTCTGTTTTTGTGTGTCAGGAAAAGTCCTGAAGTCGTCTACAATCTGACTGCTGATTTCCCTTGAAAGGGCTACAATTCAGCAGTTAGAGTGTAGGTGTAGGAGAGAGCCAGAGCTTTTGGAAGACTGGCTGGTAAATGTATCCTGGCTGGATGCAACTCAGGTAGCCAAAGGCTACTGCAGTAGTGAGGAATTTGAATTAGCTACTGTTACTGTAAATGCAACTTACACAACTCTACTCTTTCATGTTTAACCCCTAAAGTTTGGTATAGTTCTGTTCCGAATATGCAGAATAGATCGACATAATTTTATTTAAAAAAGTTTAAAAACCTCTTTATTTATTTATTTTATTTATTTCACATTTGATAACTGGGTTAGTCCCAACTGGGTAAGAAATTACCCATTTTCAGTGGAGACCAGAGGGGAAAAGCCCCAAACAAAACATACAAATACATACAAATAGAGACAAGTTAACAATATAAAGAGCATAACAAATTTACGAATACAATGGATAAGAAAAATAAATGTAATCCAAAGAATAGTACATAGCTGTATACAAGGTCAGAAGGAGGAAAGTGCAAAAGAAGATAGGAGTAGAGGAGGAATGAAGTGATCTAGAGGGAGGGGAAAAAAAGAGCAGTAGGATAAAGTAAATTATATAAAGAGGGAGGGTATAGAAAGAAGAGCAGATTGGATAAAGTAAGATAAGAAATAGGAAAAAGGTCTTAATGATAAGTCTAGTGAAGAAATGAGAATATGGAAAGGGAGGAGTTAAGTAGGATGGTTACAGGTACATATAGGGTTGTTATTGGAGGTACAAAATAAGGTCATGTTTGAAGTTAGGAAGAGAGGTATGACTTCTAATATGGAGTGGTCGTGTATAGAGTTTTTTGGCACTTTTGCCCAGAATCTGACATTCCCCATTGAGCTTTTATATGTCCTCAAAGTACAAGTCTGTGAAAGAGATGGCTTTCCCCTCTGTTTTCTTTACTGATACTTTACAAATGATAAACTTTTGTTTATTTTTACTAATTATGTTGTTAACCTGCTTCTTTATCTTGTTGAGCATTACTGCATGTTCTCTGGATGAACTGTTCTACAGCTTAATGTCATGCTAACTAGAATTTTTCTGTTATATGTGTTTTCTAGATATGGTTCTGCATTTGCTATGTCAGTTTCATAGCCCAAATCTGGTCTGAAAAGCGTTATCATAAAACAACTCCTCTACCTGGTTTTGAAAGAAATAAATCATGGACCATATTCTAGATTTTGGTTTGTTTTTTGTCAGTGTGTGCTTATACCTTAGTAGTTAGCATTGTTTACTAAAACATCAAATTTGCTTCTCTAGGTATGCAGACAAAAAAGAACGGTTAAGTCAACTTAAATTTGAAGAGGAGACATATCGAAAAGAGTAAGAGTTTTTTTTAAATATCTCAGAAGTATTAATTTGCACTATTTTCATATGTGAAGTGAAGTGTTTTTTCAGTATCTTTTATTAAAATATTTAAATATTTTTTATTATACCCATCAAAGTGGTATTGTATATTGCTTACTGCATTTCCTGGTAAAAAGTTGTAATTATAAACTGTTAAGACAGTACTTTTGTTAGTGCACTGACACTATTAACTTCATACAGATAGAGAAGAAATCGAGGGAAATACTGAATTAGCTGATCCAAATGCACTCTGTGTTCAGTGTAAGAAAAGAATTAGGGGCGATTCTTATGAACCCACTATTTGTGCTCTAACACTGGCATAATTGGCTTCTCAGGCAGTAATAACCCCTTTAGTACTGGCATTTTCAGAAGTACTGTCACAAAGCTTGTTGACTGCTTTTTCCTATTTTTGCTTTCTATGTACAGATGCCCAAAAATGTTTTGGACATATTCATGTGTATTTTTCTGGACATTTTGCCAGTATAATCATGTATAAATATCCTTAGATTGTGCTTCTACCATCAAGGCCAATAGAAAAATCTATATATTGTGAGTTTTAATGAAAACAATCATAGGTTCATATGTAGTTACTATGCATGCAGCCCAAGAGACTATTGAGGAACCTAGCTCAGTTTCTCATTTGCCCTAAGCATTGTCTTGTTAAGTGACTTGCTTAGGAATATACAGTAGGCAAAGGAAGGCTTAAAGAATCAAATCCTGTACCACAGGCAGCTAGTCATTAACAGCTCTTTGCCCTAATCCTTTACACTGTTTTTTTCATAGCATATAAATATAACCTATCCCTTTTACATAAAACTATGTACCTTTTTTGCCTGCTATCACCAAAATATTGTTTTGATACTATCTATATTTGTTAATGTAAAGAAAACTGATTGGTACACTTTTATAGTTAAGTGATTGTTCTGCAGGCATTGCAGTTTGTCGGTCTTTGATAGCTATTCCGACTTGAATTTGACCTTACATATGAGTGCCACTGTGCTTGTATTGTCTCTGTGTATTAAAAAAAATTTATGACATGATAGGCAGATAGCGTTGTGTAACATGCTGTATGAGTAAACAGCACTAAATTCAAGGAGGTACTAGTATCTCAAATGTGTAATGTCACTCTGCATGTGTAAACTTTTTTTTTTGCTATAGGATTTAACATAATGAAAATATATTTTGTTATAATTCCATAAGAACAAACTAATGATATGATTTACATAAATAGTTTCTCATCCTGAACCATTTGGCAAAAAATAGGCCATACAAAAGGCCATGTAACAGTACTGGTGTTACCTAGTCAATAGACTCTTAAGTATGTCATGATGCTTATCTGATATTTGTTTAGATATAAAGACCCATACAATATTATTATCATGTAATGTTTGCCAATATACGAGTAAAAATTTTATGTATTTAATGACTGGGTGTCTAAAGTGTATAAAGTTCAACAACCCAAAAATCCTTTCCTTGGAGAAATGTATTTTAATTTTAGTTCTTATGCAATAATGAATTAGTATGCATATATTCTTCATAGACATTTTAACTTGGAGTGACAAAAAG